>NC_079545.1:16171865-16474895 GCF_015846415.1 Triplophysa dalaica
ATAATTAAATCTAAACTATGTATACATAATATCTAAATAATTAAGGAGTGTAAAAATGAAATTCATAAAGTTTATATGGTAGCATGTTAATAACTTTGATTCACATAAATAAGCTTGTTTTATTTTATTTTAGAACCCATTAAAGTAATTTGGATTACTTTTGTAATGGATAGACATGGTTTTATTGCTTTGCCATCTTGACACTCTTATAAAATGGCAGCATTTTAATATAAAATGATGTGTAAGTCATGTACATCTGGGACCAGTAAAAGATGGGCTATGCGCACGCCTTACTTCCGCGTTCTACAGGAAGAACCTTTTAGGCAGGTTCCGGTTGGGGAGACTTAAAGCGGCTCTCACTAAATCCTTGGTGTTTCGAGTCTGACATCATCATGCAAATGTGTTTTTTGGCTAGTTTAATAATCATAAATAGTTTATATGGTTAGAGTAAGGTTAGGTTTAGGGTGTGGGTAAAGGTTTCTTAAGACTTGAAACAGCAAGGATTTAGTGAGAGACACTTAAAGCAGAGAGAAATGGGGAACAGGGGCTGTGTCCAAATACCCCCACTTGCCATTTTGGCAACTTGAGAGCGTGTGCACGTGACAGGTAGTAAGAGCGCAAGTCTGTCCAATGTCTTAAAAACGACAAAGTGCAGTGCCCCTAACGCACACTAAACCCACACTATCTTGAATACCGTTTATGAGCGTGTATCCAATCATGCATCACGTTCTGGATATATCATCAGACTTTTTGCTCGGGTCTCGCGAGATGTTGCGGAAAGCCTTCCAGTGCAAAACTACTATTAAGGGTATGTCTTTATTTAGTCTACTTTTGGCTAACATGTGTTTTTCTTTTGGTTTAGTTTTTTTGGCTACACCTGCTTTGAAATAAATAAGCCGCTATAAAATATATCTAACTTGACTATATAATTAGATATTACATTTAATTTTGTAGAAAAACGAAGTGTTACACATTTTATTGGTGAAAACTTCAGAGTTATGTATTTTGTAAAACTGCTTTTTATCCCATAATTAGAAACAACAAATCAATTAACGTTACGTTTGCAGTAGTTTGTCTCAACAGATTAGAAATAATACATGCTCACTTGGGACCTTCACGCCCACTAGAGCACTAGGGCCAAAAACAGGAAATGCATCATGAAAGTAGTAAAGTGGTCAATTGCAAAGACTGCAAGTGGGGCTATTTGGACACAGCCTTAGAATTTAAAGGTTTCATGAAATGGCCTTATTTATTGTTTTACACTGTATGAGGTCTAGTTATGACGTTCGCATAATTTTTACATTAAAAAACATCAGAATCATTATTTGCAAACGGTGGATAAAACCTTGAAAAAATATATGAGCCCACCAAATCACAGAGATCCGTTTCGCACAAGCTTAAGATCACAGACAACCTCTGCAATTAATAAAAATGACTAGAAGTCCACATGTAGTACTAATCTCGAGTGAACAGTGCTCAGGGCAAATCACGCGATCTCTAACAAAGCATAGTGATGCATCGTACAAAATTTTTTTACTCACATAAGATTCTGCACCATTTCCATCGGATAATGATGCTGACGTAGGAATCCTCCCAAATTCAAAGGAACAAACGCTCCATGTTTTTCCCACATGAGCTGGAACTTTATAAATAAACTTTAACCACGCATTTCTAATATCGGAATCTGAAGGAAGGTTATGCAGCGACTGTATTCTTCCACAACCAGGGATGGCACAATATTTAGATATGTTTAATGGCATGTTGCTTGCTCGCTCTACCTGGTTCCGCGCAATTGATACTTCAGTACTGTCATGCGCTAGCAGGGCTAGAGAAGTAGTCGTTGATATTTTTCTGTGGAGGTGGTGTTCAACCTATCAATGTCGTCATAGATAGGTGCATTCCAGAACCTTACGTTCGCTGGGCCTGGTGTCAATAACAGATGTAATCTCAGGGCATTCACAGTGTCAGCACTTACATGATGTTCTCATGAATACGATTCCCTCGTATATAACAAAAGCTCGGGTTAAAATTGTGATTTTAATTCGAGCCTCCTTTAAGTCTCCCCAACCGGAAACTGCCTGGGGTTATTCCCTTGAAATATGGAAATATCGCGCGCATTTAGCCCATTTTCATATTTGGATGAAATATTCCTTTAAAGTGACTTTTGCAAAAGTTTTCTGAAACCGTAGGATGGCTTTTACGTTATGCAACATAACATATGGGCTGGAATGACATACGGGCGAGTAAATGAAGGTGATCTATACTCTTTGTCACGAAATGAAGCAGCAAGAAAACAGTGAATTCCTGTTACCTGTGGAGGCGACGACGCTGACGGAGTTTGTCCTCCGTCCCTTCACAATTCCAGTGAGGTAGGCAATATAATCAGTGGCTGGTCTGAGATCAGTGATTTCATACGACCGTGTGCCATGCGTAAGATTATATTCAACGGGCTCCCTCCGCCAGCTGGAGTCTATAATCTCCAGGATAAAACTCTCAATATTTCCTTTCATGTCGTTCCATGAAACAGTGAAACTCTGGGATGTAATGTTAGACACAAACAGACTGCCAATGGCTGGAGCAACATCTACAGGAGGAAAGACTTCATGAAATAACAGCCTGCACTGTACAATGTGTGTGAGGTTTTGTAATTTTTTGATATTTCGGGACATGTGGACGAATTGTGGGGAACTTTTGCATCTGTCTGTAAGGAATTAAGGAATCATTTAAAAACGTGAATTTGTCCAGTTTAAAGTTTAGGATGAACAAAAGCAGGATCAACATTTTGGAAACTTTGAAAAACAAAATAATTTAGAGAATATTGAATTGATCATAAAACGTGTACTTTATGTGGCGCTGCACAGACCGACTTCATTTAAAAACCTGAATTTGTTTGGTTTAAAGTATATCATGAACAAAAGCAGAATAAACATTTTGGAAACCTTGAAAAACTAAATTATTTAAATAATATTTATTTGATCATAAAAGGTGTTTGACTTAATGTGGAACTCCACAAACTGATCAGCATCTTGCATCAAAGCACCTTCAGAGCGATTCGAAATGCGCTTTTACGTCTCACGCCGATCGGTCTGTGCAACTCCACATCAGGTCAGACACACCTTTTTTGTTGTGTTTGTTCACTGTAGTGTCAAAACAGGTGAAAGAAAAAAAATTGTGTTAGTGCACATGAAGGTTTTCATGCCGCTTCTGTGATTCCGCTCGTCCTATGACATGCAGCTGCCAGTCCAAACCCCATGTTTTGCTGTGTCCCAAACCCTGAATGCTAGCAGCTATATTTACATTTATGTAGTTGAAAAAATGCTTTTTCCAAGGCATGTTTGTGTGCATTCAAGGTAAAGATTTTATCACCACATGTTTTCCGAGGGAATCAAACCAATGAGCTTTTGAGCTACAAGATCTCTAGTAACTGCTATTTGGTTCTGTGAGGCTGTATACTGTATCATTTCGTACAAAAACATTTTTTGGAGATTAAGATTGAATAAGAAACCATCATTGACAACTGATTATTTACTTTCCTAATGCCTGATCTTACTGCACATGACTAAAGAAAAACTTCTCACACTGGTAGGCGATGAGTGGACAGTAAAGAAAGTGAAATGACAGTTTAATTTTCATGTTGCAATCACTGCAGCCTCTCAAACTCAAAGCTTTGGGTTGATGGAACCGAATGAATGAATGCATGACGTCAAACAAGACTCACACAGTGGCTGGAACAGAAGAGGTGATGATCAATTAGCTTTGTTAAAATTTTACGGGCAACTCAATAATGTGGTTAAGTGCATTCAGAGTTCTCATGGTCCCATGCACACCTGCTTGACACCACAGATCCCAAACAGATTTAAAGAGTCAGAAAGAGAGAAGAGGAGGTCAAGACACAGTGAATAATAGATTCCACATCCCGTAACTGTATGCAAGGGTACCTGTGGTCGCTTCCATGTAGAGCGGACCCAGAATTGAGCCCTCGCGCATGCCGTATAACGCAATAACGTAGGACGTGTTGGGGCTGAGCCCAGACATCCACAAACTAAGAGCATCACCAGATACCGACAGGTTCTGTCTTTCTGGACCACCTGCTGAATTTGCCACTTCAATCACAAAACTCTGAAAGTCAAGGCCCTCATCAATGGTCCAGGACACATTGAAGCTATCCCAAGACACATCGGATACACTCAGATTCCTTATGTCGGCCATCTGGTCCTCTGACAGATAAAGAAATCACACATGTTAGTCGCTAGAACGAATCAGGTTAATACAATGAAATGAGATGAAAACATCAGAGCCTTTGAGACAAATGAAATGAAACATGATTTAAGACATGGGGTAAGAAACATGAGGTTATATAGAAAAACAATGGTCATCAAATACAAGACTTATTTTTGATTTTTGAGAGAGGAGAGAGATTGGGTTCCCTAAAAATGTTTTTAATGTCATGCAACAATCACAAGCCCAAGAGAAGACAATCCTGCGGGTGTTTAAAAACTTTCTGGTGGCAGAAAGTGTCTAGCAAATATAAAGGTAATTTTTTTAACTTATTTTATTATTCTAAACAAGTATATTGTTCATCAAAACGTTTTTTTTTGTTTTATTAAATATTATTTTATAAATTATTTCATATTATAATATTATTTACAAGTCATTTGTCCATTCTGTTTGATTATTATTGAAAAAACAATTATACACTACATTATTTTAAATTAAATAATTATTTTACATGAGTCATAGCAATGCCAATGTTTGCATTATTATTTTTAATATACTTATTATTTGCTTACAGAAAAGATGATTTTGTATTTATCAAGTTATTTTTTATTATATATAAATAACACCGTATAATGTTTCTTTATTTTCTCAAAATGCACTTAACACTAACACCTGCAAGATCACTTCCAAACTCATTAGAAAATATCTGTAATGTATGACATCTATAATTGTTCAATGTTGTTACGACAGATAGACGACTCTAGACGTATAGACTGATGTACCTGTATTTACTTGAACACTGACCGGTTGTGATTTATCGCCCTCCACCATCCCATACAAAGTAATGTCATATCTCACATCAGGGGTCAGACCATCTATGTGAACCTCCCCGGCTTCTCCAGACACTTCGATAATATTCTGTATAGACTTATTTGACATTGACTTCAGCTCGATGGTGAAGGCATCAATGACTTTTTCAGGAACCAACCAAGACTTCAAAGTATTTCTGCTCACATCGGTGACTTTCAAGTCACTAGAGGTAACTTGACGCAAACTCTCGAGTTCGTCACTCGAGGTTTGTGTCAAAACACTGGAGGTAGTAGCTACTGGCTGAAGGGTTGCCAGTGTTGTTGGGACACTTTTGACGGTCAAAGCAACAACATCAGGAGAGGTAGAGTTTGGTGCTGCAGAAAACCACATTCAATGGATTTAAAGTCAAAGATTAACAGACAGATTAAAAGGTGTTTACCTGCGAAAAACAAGAGGTTACCATACCAAAGTCTAAATATTCAAGTAACCCGCTGAAGATGCTTTTTTAAAGGCTTGAGACATAATTTCGGTTTAGATGTCACTTTTCTCTTGAGATGCGTTCCATGCGAAAGAATGAGTGACATTTACATGCATGATCTGAATTTCTTCTGACCCTGTGTGCCATTAATAGCTTTGACAAGCCATTAACTGCTGAAGTTTCCATGTAGCCCACCTGAGTAGAAGTACATGGGAAACATCACACTGAACTCATCTAGACGGGATACACATGCATGAAGAAAAACATTCTGAATGCAACCAGTCACAAGCAATATGGTGTATTCATGATGTCCGGTGTGAGTATTTAGAGATTTCTCCACTGCAAGAACTTCAATGGAGGTGAAAGGCAGCACATACACATCAGGACTGAATGATATACTGGATATTCACTGAATATTTGATTATAGTAATGAATGTTTTGACCATTAAAATTGTGCCATTAAACAAGATTTATGGTTGCTCCTGGTCTTGTGACTTATGAATATTAAAAAGTTATGTTTTAGTGGTGCTATATACAGTAGAATTTTCTATTTACTACTTGCATAATAAAAAAAAATCAGAAATACTGCTTGGTTTGGGATATGATAAAGCATTAACTTTGTAAAATCAGTCTAAACTATTTTGAATATTTTTGGAAGACTATATATTACAATATGCAATATTTTAATGCTTTATTAAAAAATATTTTGAACTGTAGGAAAATAAAACCAATTTGATAACACTTTATGTAAAAACAAAACTGTAAAAAACTTTGTAAAATCAATTTAAACCATATAAAAAATAGTAAAAAAAATAACCATTGTAATATTCAATATGGTAAGTTTATGTTTGTAAAATAACTTTGAACTATATTAAAATATTTATTATATATTTAATAACAGAAATTTAAATTATGAAATATGCATTATTGTGCTTTATGTTTGTTAAATTAATTGAAACATATTCACATATATTAAAATATGAACCCAAATTTAGCCATATATACCTAAAACGTTTATATTTACATATACATTTACAGTGGTTAATTATAAGATTTAATATATCATCCAGCTCTGATATGCAGTATTTCCTAATGTATATATCATGCAACGCTCAACCATATTATGTATGGGAGCCATAAAGTCATGCACAATATCATTCTGAAATCTAAATGCATGTACATTCATTTGTATTGACACGTTCTTATCAGGCTGTGAATTCAACCCAAAAGAAAGTTTATACCTGTGAATGCAACAGCGTCTAGTAGTGAAGACCTTTGGTCTTTGGATTTTCCATAAAGTCTTACTTGATACTCTGTGGACGCCCTGAGGCCTTGAATTCTAGTGGTCGTCACCTCCTTATGGAGATGAACGTACTCGCTCCATTTCCCTGAGAAATCTTTAACTTCTATAGTGTAACTCTCAAAGCCAACGTGCTTATTTGAATCCCACATAAGATCAAATCCATCGGATGTCACGTTAGACACAATCAAAGTGTCAGGCGAATCCTCGTCTCCGCTGCCCGAGAACGGGTTCTCAGAGGTGTCTAGAAACACAAAGCTAATGACGTTGTCGTCCGAGTCATTGGCAGAATTGAGTTCGGGGTCCGTTTCGGCTATATAAAAAGTGAAAGATGCTACAAAAAAAGACACAAAGACATGAACACACGCAAGAGCAGGTGAGCCTCCGACAGCAGGATGTCAGGTGTACATCTCAGCATCAGGACTGCCTGTGATCAAACTTGCACATCAATATGATAAATAAAACTGTCCTTGTATGGAGTGAGAAGTTTCCAACAACAAATAATATGTCTGATTTCCATTCCTGAAAACAACAGAATAAAGGAATCACATTCAGTTCAAGCGAATAAAGGACTTCTCACCTGTGGATGCGGACACTGTTGCCGGGGCACTTCTCCTCCTGCCCCGTTCCGCCACCAGGGTAATAGTGTAACGCACACCGGGGTTCAAACTGTTCAGGGTGTAAGTGTTGGCTGCCGCGGGCAGCCCGATCTCCTCATGACGGCCGTCGGGAGACGCAAACGCTAACCTGTAAGAGGAGATCTTGGCCCTGGGTTTCTTCCAGGCCAGCTCCAGGGTGGTTTCTGTGGAGTCTCGCACTTCCAGATCCCGAGGAGCATCGAGATCTGTGCGAGCGGTTCAGAATCACAGAACGGATTTATGGAGGCTGAACTAGAGTTGCTGTAGCTCAATAAGTAATAAAAAAGATCAGAAGATAAAAAGTATTTTCTACTACGATGAAGAGAAATGATCTCACCGGTCAGTGCATTAATGGTCGCTGGTTCGCTCTCCATTTCATTCTTCACAGCTGTGACTCCAATGCCATACTCGATGCCGGGCTTCAGACCTGTGCAGACCGATAAACTTTCAGATAAACTGTCAAAAGTCACTTATCTCTTTTAAAAATATTTTGAATGTGTCTTATAACGTAAATAAGAAGGTTGTACTACAGACTGGTGCAGGGATGATGTAAAGTCCCTCGACCGGAAGCTTAGGGATTTTTGGAAGAGGTTTATGATGTTTACACGTTTTGTGTCAAGATAATCTTTTCAAACTAACACAACATTTGCTATATATGAAGTAACGTTAAAAAGGTAACATGATGCCATAAACTACACTACGGTATCAACGTCACAACCACCAAGCCTCACACAACTTTTTCAAACTTTATTAAAAACGTGTTCCCTCCGTAAATTAATCTCCATCTACCTTTTTAGAGATTTGTGCCTATGTTTCATTATTTGTGAGATTCTTATGTCCCGGCTAACGGATGTAGGCGCTTTTAGCAACTTTTATGCAGCAGGTGTTTTTAAGACACGATGAAGCTTTGAAAATCACTAGCGGGTAATAACTGGTGTGTTTTATGTCATGGAATAAAACATGAAAATATATAGTTTTTTTTCCCACTGACCTTGTTTTAAAATGCTAACTCGCGTCCGGGTTTTGCATACAAAAAATACCTAATCTCTGTTGTATTTTATTGAGTAACAGTTCTCAATATATCACAGTAATACGTTTGTAATGTTTCAGTCTGATTTTACCAGTAATTGTGGTCCGCGTTGTGTCTCCGGCTCCTCTGGGGATCATTTCCTCGCCGTGAGAACCTCCTGCGATGGGTCCGAACTTTATTCGATAGCCATCGACAAACGATCGGCTGTTCTTCCATTCGACTGTGATGCTGTTGTCCGTCTGAGCTACAGCCTGGTGATCTCTCGGAGCATCCAGACCTGAACATACAGACCCATGCTAAATTATAGATTAATCTTTTACATTTCATGTGTTTTACAAACATCAGTAGAAAATTCGTACCTGTGATGAAGCTTGTAGATACAGGTTCGCTGGCCTCCTCGGCCCTTGTGGAAGTGAGAGAAACGGTGTACTCCGTGTCTGGGTTCAGGTCTTCCAGATTGTATTGTGTGCTTGTGGCAGGCAGGCTGATGTCACGGCGTGCTGACGGGTCTGTGCTCGGCCCGTATGAAACCCTGAATCCATCCACCTCTGCTACAGGCTTGGACCAGGAAATCACTGCTGAACGATCCGTTACATCTCCAACATCGACTTGCTTGGGAGAATAGATTCCTACAACAACAGACACAATTTCCGTTAGATTAATGACATACAGAAATACTTATCAATCTTCAAGGCTATTATAGATCAGTAAAACTTTCTGTTAATTGAAATCAAATGATATATTTCTTGAAAAAAAGAGAAATATTGCACTAGGAAATAAACTGAAAATTGGTTTGAGGCAACAAAATGATTAACTAAATATAAATAAAAACCCCCCAAAAAATGTATTCATAAATGTAACTAATACAGCAATATCAAAAATAAATACATAATAAAATCACATAACAAAACAGCAAAAATTTGAACTAAAACTACAATTTTGTTTTTATCAAACTGAAAATAAAACTATAATAACTACTCTACAAGATTTCCTTAAAGCAAATCATATTCTTGATCTGAATTTTTTTGCTCCGGATGAGATAAATACTAAATTGTGTAGTAACTACAAAAGTAGTTTGTAGTGTGTTTATATCTGTGTTTTTCGTATGGTTATTTTCTTATTTTAAGCACCTTCAATTCTAAAAACACTTTTATTCCAAAACTGTTTGGCTCAAAATTTCTTCTCATATGGCGTGGACTTGAATGTTTTAGTTTAGGTGAAAACCCCTAAATGACCATTTTTTCTGTACTAAATACGCTGAGGTAATGAATCAAGGTAAATTTCACACAAAATACATTAAGCGCAACAGTCAGGGTAACAGCTTCTTTAGATCTCTCTTAGCATCTAGAAATCTGAGAATTTGTATAGGCGGTAAAAACTGTAAATATGCCACGCGGGTCAGAGGTCAAGCGTCTTTGAAAACCAGAAGAAGCATTAAAGCTTGTTTTCATGCGTGAAGAAGCTGACATACATAATTCCCATCTGTTTTGGCCTGCTTGGGCACCATATTTTATAAGGTCAAATGATGGCCGTACATGACGGTTGATCCAAACAGCAGGTCCCCAAATTCCTTTTTGCTGGACTAGATTCACCTTTGACCTCTGAAGTAAATTACTGTAGCTCAGTTGGTAGAGCATTGCATTAGCAGAGCAAAGGCTGTGGGGTTGATTACCATGGCACATACATAATGATAAAGTGTTCAGCTTCAATGAACTGTAAGTCACTGCGGATAAAAACATCTGGCAAAAACATAAACGTAAATTACAGCATGGATGAAAAGTATTTCTGAAGCAGTCTGGTGAAGTAAATGTAAAGGAAATCAGCCCTTTATTGGAAAAAAATTCAAGTCTTGCTTTTAAAGAAAGGTCAATTACTCGTGACTACGTTGGCGCTGGTCTGAGGTCCTGTGTTGTTGTTCTTTATGATGCCCAATGACACCTCATACTCCTGTCCTGGGCCCAGACCCGTCTGCTCAAAGCTGGTCTGTGAAGGTTTAAGAGTGTGCACAATCTTCCCATTTTCCTCTTTCTGTTTTAGAAAAAACAAGAGAGACAAATTATTGCTTTTTAAGTAAAGTTTTTTATGTTACAAAATGCATTTGTAAAACTGGAAGCCACTGCACATTGAGTCCGAAATTTGCATCCGAAGTTTCTGCACGTTAAAATATAAATATGACCTCACGTTCTTTCAATTACATTTACACACTGCCTCCGATATTTTCGACCGTCATAAAAAAGATAAGGACTGGGGTAGATTTTCTGGGTTTTTCGCATCCATAGCAAGCATTTTGAGAGCCGTTTTGACAATCCAGAGACACCATACAAACGAGCGCCAAATATGAAAAAACCCATTCAAAAATTTCGTACTGTATGTGCAAAGACCTTGAGCCCCAAAAATTGTAACAACGTTATTCAAAAAATTAACTAGCTGCATGTGTTTTAATCAAGCTAATGCTATCCGAGGAAAAACTGTTTCACCAATATAACATCAAAATCGATCAACATCTTCAAACATAAAATGCTAAAGATACTTTGTTTCTGAAAAACATAACCGATTTGTACAAATAATAAAAAAGATTAGTTTTCAACATTAACATTTTAGAATTGAAATGTGTTCTGGAAAAAATTACAATACATCAGTAGTGTGGGGTGGTAATAGCATGTTCAACTACCACAATTACCATTTTCACACTTGTAAAAACCATTCACAACTTTGCTGAACTCTGTATTACGAGCCCTGTTGACCGTTTTAACGTTGTGTAGCATTGGCTTCAACAGTGAAATACAGTTGAGACAATAAAGCCCTGTTTTGTTATAAAAACAACTAAGTAAAATAACTAACATTCACAATAATAAATTGTAAAATTGGAATGGATTTTGATAGTTTATCTTTGACCAAATATGGAAATATGGACTCAAACCTATAATACATGGAGACAAATGATATCATGAACCATCACAACCTGTTACGCGATTCAGTCCTAAAGGAGACGGTTCCTCTGAATGCCTCCTGCAGGAGTCAGATGGAGAAAAAGGCTAATGATGATCAGGTCAGTTGAACATGACACAGTTGAATAAGTTTGAGTGGGTGAGTTCTGAAACATGCCACATGGCCGTATGGCACGGGGGACTGTCTGGACCGGTGTGAGAACGTTCTACCGAGGTAAACCTCTTGACCCGGAGGAAGTGTTTCCAGACTGTGTGAACGTCACTGACATCATCATGTTATAGCAGCTGGTAAACAGCTAAATTTTTACTAGCAGTTTTACAGACAGTTATTTAAAACGTATGTTTAAGAGCATTTCTGTGATTCGCCCAATGGCACTTTCCTAATAAAACTCTGAATATATGCTCCTGGTTAGTTCTGAGTCCCTAATTTATTCTTTTTTTTTTTTAAAGATTTATGGCGTTTTTACCTTTATTTGATAGAGGGATTTTTATAGAGGACAGGAAGCGAAGTGGATGAGAGAGAGGGGGTGGGGTCGGGAAAAGGACCATGAGCCGAAATTCGAACTTGGGTCACCTGTGGCGCATCGGCACCATATGTTGGAGCACAAACCACTTAACTATTGGCTCCGACCACTTACTTATTCTTTATTCACAGTTTAGAATAATAGTAAATTAGATGAAAACAACAACAATGTTATAATGGAAATTATGTTGTGACTAAAATAAATGTAAATTAAACGTAGTCAGCATAGTAACACTTTGTCTTATTCTGTGATGTTTTTTAAACTGTGTCATCCATAACATTTCTTAATCAATTTTAGTTCTGCAAAAAAAACGAATATGTTGGTAATTCATTTGTTTGTATATAACACTAATTTCTGACATTTATTGTAAGCATCTGGCTTTAGATCAAAAGGCGTTTAAGATCATATCAAACCTCAAGCAAAGTAAAGCAAATAGTACACATTTCCAAATTTCATATATTGTGAATGTAATTTGTTTCAAATTCCTTTAACGATTGTTCTGAAACAGGAAATGAGACACTAACCGTGTTGCGAAAAATAAGCTCCCAGCCATCAAACGGAAACTTCAGCGTGTCCCACGAAACCAGTACAGATGTTTCCTGGACGGATTTAAACTTTAGGCCTTCCGGTTGCGGTAGACCTGTTAGTCGAGAATTCAATTCCAAATTATTTCTGTTTTGCATTGTGCAAAAAACACATTTTAACAATAGACGCATTAAGACAGAATAGAAATAAGAAAAATAATAATATGAAACCGAAAAAAATGATAAAATACTGTACATGTTCTTACAAGTGTTTTTACTAGTACATAATTTACAAAATAACATTAAGGATTAAAAGCAATATTCCAGCAAATTAAGTTTTTAAAGGCCTATTTACTAACCATCCAAATGACCATGTATATAAACTGCACATAAAGTCAATTATGATTGTAATATATGAAATTAATATCACATGCAATAAACACGACACCATTTAACAAATGAAAACAATATAGCAATTTTTTTTAGAATAACGAATATGTGCATGGACGTACGTGTGGCCACTCTGACGCTGACTGGAACGCTCTTCTTGTTGTTGAGAACAGCATAAACATTGATCAGATACTCAATACCAGGTTCCAGCTCGGAAACGGTGGCTGAGGTGTGATCTCCAGGTACACGCAAGTCCATCTGCAGGCCACCCGGTGATGTCGGGGTGTAAGTGATCAAATAATCCGTCACCAGCATCTCGTTTTTCCACCCGAGGTTCATCTTATCCGGAGAGACATCATCAACAATCAAGTCTTTCGGTGGTGAGACTGGAAAACAGATTCATGTTCATTATTTGAGAAAACCAACGGACCTCTCCACATCTCCAGTGGTTACTGGGAACCGTTCAATCACACCTTTATTAATGGACATTTTGGGATCATTTGACTTGAATTGTTTAACATAGTCCCCTTGCCCTCCTCCACTACAATCCTATATATGAAGTTAATGGATTTTACAGACACACATCTGGTATCGGTCAAGACATGACTGTTGTGCAAAGAACTGCTGTGGTGAGGGAAAAGTCTAACTGTTTTACTCGTGAAACATTTTCACAACGGCTTTCATTCAACGACATTCACTCAAATCATCAGGTTTTGACTAAAGTAAGTTGTATACATTTGCGACAGCATAGGACTGAATAATTGATATGGGAATTATTTCTTAATTTTGTCAAGCAAAGAAACTAGTCAATTCATCACATGCTTAGTAACAATTGTGTAAGTCTCACCTTCAGAGCAATCCTCTCCAACGTAGCCTTCATCACAAATGCAGCGGCCATCCACACACAGCCCTGCGTCCCCACAGTTGTTAGGACAGCCTCTCTCTCCACAGGCGTCTCCAACAAAACCTTCATCGCACAAGCATTTGCCATGGACGCATCGTCCGTGATTATTACAGTTTCCAGGGCAGGTTAAAACCGAGCAGTCCTGCCCCTCAAAACCATCAGGACACACACAGCGGCCCTCCACACACTTTCCACGGCCAAGGCAGTCGTTGGGGCATTTCGTTTGACTGCAGTCTTCCCCGGTGTAACCTTCATCGCAGACGCACTGTCCGGCGACGCAGCGCCCACGGTTCAGGCAGTTGCTCGGGCAGCTAGCTTGACTGCAGTCTTCTCCAGCAAAGTCTGGAAAGCAGAGGCACTTCCCATCCACGCACCGACCTTGGCCATAACAGTCTGACGGGCAGGTTTTGAAGCTGCAATCCTCACCAGCAAATCCCTCCTCGCACACGCACTGACCATTCAAGCAGCGACCCCGGTCGTTGCAGTCATTAGGGCAGCTGAACTCCGAGCAGTCAGGACCCTGGAATCCGACGTCGCATTCACAACGTCCGTCGATGCAGTGACCCCTCCCGTTGCAGTTGCTCGGGCACGACATCTTACTGCAATCCTCGCCGCGGTAACCTGCATTGCAAATACACATCCCATTGACGCAACGTCCCCTGCCATTGCAGTCATTTGGACAGGTCAAGACAGAGCAGTCCTCGGCCGTGTATCCCGCATCACATACGCACCGCCCATCGATGCAGAAACCTCGTCCGGAGCAGTCGCTGGGACAAACGCGTGCCCCGCAGTCCTCTCCGGTGAAGCCTGCATCGCAGTAACAGGTTCCGTTGTTGCAGTGCCCACGGTCGTAACAGTCTTTCGGGCAGATGAGTTCAGAGCAATCAAAGCCAGTCCAGGGCTCATTGCACGTGCACTCGCCATCCATGCAACTGCCCCGACCCCGGCAGTTTTCAGGGCAGGCCGACTCTAAGCAGTCCTCCCCTGAGATACCCTCAACGCAAACGCAGACCCCGTTAACGCACAGTCCGTTCAACCCGCAGTCAACAGGACAGCTGCAGTCCATACCGTAGAAGCCATCGAAGCACTCGCACCTTCCGTTAACACAACGGCCCCGGTCGCTACAGTCTCCGGGACAATCAGGAATCATACATTTGGGACCCTTCCAGCCTGGCTGACAGATGCAAGCACAGATCTCAGTGCTGTAGTTTCCACGACCGTTGCAGTACGGCTTTGTACCAATCGCACCTTAAAGACACAATTACATCCATTACTTGCCTTTTCAGAACAGATGACAAGAACAAGTTCACCACTGTTAAAAACAAACAGAAAAGCTGACACGTACCTGTGACCTGTGCGCTGCAGCATGTAGTTTCTCCGCTGCATTGTTCCCTTAGCGTGGACACTTCACCCTCCAGCATCTCGAGTCGATTCAGAAGATCCTTCATGTCAGGCAGTCCCTCCTTACACCCACAGGCCTGCTTGGGGATGTTGATGCGATGGGTGAAGACGATCTGGTTTTGCCCGTCCGTGGTGTGCTCACTCACCTCTGAGCTAGACGGGTCATCCCTTTGCTCAAGATCTGAACCGCCTGGTGAGTCCAAGTCCACTGAACACAGAGAAGCACCGGGTACCTTGATGTTGTAAACATGGTTGAAAACCACAGGCTGGGCATTCGGGAGGGTCACGTTGTGTGTGCCCGGAATGGTCGGAGCATCCTGTCGTTGCCTGATCACCTTCTTTATGAGTCCGGCATAATTTAGCGACATCAGGGTGGCCACGACCAACCATCTGAATGTCAGACGTGAAGCCATGGTTCTCTGCACTTATGGTCCCTGGTCCTGGTGAGTCTATACAAAAGCAAGTGAACAAATTAATCAAATGGAAAGTGAAAGAGAATATGCATCATTTTATTTTAGTGTAAAAAAATGAGGGCTTAATATTATTGATCCATCCTATTCTAAGACACAGTGACTCGGACTCCTAAAATATAGTCTTTTACTTGAAGTATATTAAAGGACATCCTTAGTCAGCAGAATTCAGCTGTGATGAGCTCATATCTGGACACGGGAGCTGTGTAATTTGTGGACTGTGGACGGAGGCCAGAGTCTGGGTCTCCTCCGCAGCGTGGGAAACTCATCTTAATCTCATTTTGGATCTCCGGGCGGCTTGAACACGTCTCTGATGAGCGAGCGTGTGTGATGCTGGAGGGAAAAACCTC
The DNA here is from genome assembly GCF_015846415.1 of Triplophysa dalaica. NCBI lineage: Eukaryota > Metazoa > Chordata > Actinopteri > Cypriniformes > Nemacheilidae > Triplophysa > Triplophysa dalaica. The sequence continues at coordinate 16,187,851 of NC_079545.1, forward strand.
AGTTATCACCCACCACCAGCCAGACAGCCGGAGGGACTTTATGTCTCTCCTGCTGCCAAAAACAGAGGAATCTAAGCGCAAAAGTCCATCGGTTGGGAACTCAATCATGCGTCAGGAGTTTAGGTGGAAACAACATGCACTGTGTGCAGAAGAGAAAAACACATTTGAATTTTTTTTGTCATTTATTCACCCTCATGTCATTCCATATCTCAAACCTGTATGACTTTCATTCCTCACAAAAGAAGATATTTGGGAGAATGTTGATAACCAAACAACACTGAACTCCATTGACTTCCATTGTATGAACACAAAACCAGACATTTCTCAAAATGTATTCTGTATTCTGCAGAAGAAAAATGTAGCAGGTTTTTAATGGTATTAGCATGAATAATTAAAGTTTTTAATTTTTTTTAATAAAAAATGTGAAATGTGATAGGATAGTCAATTTCATTTGTCAAGTAAGTTTTCCTAATGGAGTAGAAGCATGTAACTCGATGTCTTAAATTTTGTTGGTTTGAATAGGTTATATGCTCTATCCATAACAAAGTCTAATGACTTTCTTTTCTAACCATTAATTCAGTCGTCAATATTCTTTGGACAATGGATTTTCTTCATTTTCTTCTTTCTTGTTTTTTTTGGCATCAATTAATGTTTGGAATAATAGTTTCATTGACCTAGAAGTTCAGCCGAACTGTAATATTTCTCCTCGGTTTCTTGTAATACATTTTTCTTTGAGTTCTTCATGATGTAGATGGTTTTTCACCTATGGTGAAACTGACATACCTCGCAGGCAACTGGTAGAGAAGAATACAAATTAATCAGCTAATGATACACTCAGACAGGAAAATCGCAGTTCACCAAACTTTTCACTGAATCCCATTACACTTCTAGTTTTGATGCATCATGTCGACGCGGTACATGAGAGATGCGTTTCACAAAAAATTCAACAGCCTAGTAAGTTTGAATAAATTACAAAATGTTCAATGTATTCCTTCAACAATGCAAGCAACGCTTAAAAAGAAAATGCACTCTCAACAACTCACAGCCAGGACTTCATTTTATCATTGATGTCTACAGCAAATATAATGGCACGAGTTATGACAAATGCAAAACTTAAAGTTACAGGTTTGTTAAAATCTTTAAGAATGAGCAATGATAGTGCCTTAAAATTGATTAGATTAAACAAAGCCACAGATAAAGTGATGCAAAACCAACGCATGCACCCTGCTGAAAAACAACTATAGCAACCAAATAGACACCATTACAAAAAATCTAATGGTCTCCATTAAAATACCATTTGCTTTTTCCTATAAAAACATCTACAAAATAAATTGTTCTGGTCTGTATTGAGCATGTTCGTGATGTGGCAGGGTTGGTGTTTAGTTGTGTGTTTTCTACATGGCAATACTAATAGCTTTTGTCACCCTGGACAGGCTTCAGTTTACAGGTGTGACATGGGAACAATCCGGTTCAAGAGCTTAAACCTGTGACCCTTGGCTCCCAATCAAGACGTTAATGAAAAACACCTTCCACCCGTCCACTTTTATTTTTACTTTACGTTCTTTTACACACATTTAAGGGCTGACCTCTGACCAAACAACCTTAAAGGGTCAGATAAAACTGACCGATGGGTTAATGAGATCATAAACAGCGAGTGCATTGTGTACTATACATGCCTGCGATCGCTTTTTTCGATGAACTGCAGTTAAATTTAGTGTGAACCTATTGAATCTCTTCCTACGGTGGGCTTCAAACAGCAGGGTAGGAACTTTTAAAAGTGAGCTTTAATTTCACTACTTCATCTGGCTTTATGAATATATATCGCATGGCTAAAACAACCACGCAACAACAGCACATTTACATTTTTACTCGTCACAACTGTAGGTTGATTTCACAGTATATGTCTTTTTAAATATGGGGTAAATTTATCTCACTACTGTATCTTTGCTGAGAATAACATTACAGGGATCAAATGCAACTCATTTGTTCATTCTCATGTAATTCTGAACCTGTATGAGTTTCTTTCTTCCGCAGAATACAAAAGTAGATATTTCAAATAATGTTGGTAACCCAACAGCTTTGACTTCAATTATATGAACACAAAACCATAAGAAATTTCTCAAAATATCTTCTTTTGTGTTTTTGTCTTCAAAATAATTTTTAGTCTAGATTTAATTTTTATCACAGACCATTATACAATTATTTAATTTTTTAAATGACGAACATGCCAAATGAAAGAGACAAATGTTTATTCCAAAAATCGTACAAATGTCCGTTTCACTTCAGAAAATGATCAATCACAGAGCATAATTTCAGACTTGTGGTGAATGTACAACAATGCAGCAGATTAAAGTGTTCTTTTGGGACGTTTATTTTTTAGAAGTGTTAAGTCTAACTGAAGTGAATTAAATTGTAATGTCCAAAGGGCCTAAAGTTCCTGTATAAAACACCATAAACTGCCTCAAAAACATATATCAAGGGATAAATACTATAATCCTTCCCTAAAGAAACTGAAGTTTTACTATATTAAAACTGTAGTAAAATCAAAGTGTAGGGGATTTTTTGATTATATGTATAATCATAGTTTTACTACAAAACCACAGTAAATTTGTAGTTGCTATGGTTAATTTTTTATTTTTTTAATATGACAGTATGTACTGGTTTAAAAGTACCTATACCTATCGGCCATTAAAACAGTACGCTCTATATAGTATGTGTGGGGGTAGTATTAATAGATTTCGGACGTACTGGATCCGCCATGTTTATTGTCGTCTGACCTCTCATGCTCTTTGACCTATGACATATTAACATCCACCAGTACCTAGGGGTCGGTAAAAACATAATTTATCCACGATAGAGAGACCACCTGGGAATTTCTCACCTATACTGTTTTGTGCATACTGACGTTTCGGACATACTACTCGTGACTCGTGAGAATACTCATTCTCGCCTGTCATATAGAAAGGAAGTAGGCCATTTCGGACGCCTGTGTAAATTTCAGTTAAACTACTGTATTTCTTCTGTCCAATTAAAAAATATTCAAGTATCACAGATGACTATTTCCAGTATTGACAGGACAGTTGATTATAATGGAAGTGATGTAGTTTCACTGTACATGTAGGTTGTTCACGGTTGCCAGGCAACAGCACCATTGTAGATGACCATGTGTCCTGAAGAAATCATTAATCTAAGTCATGAAGATAAATGGGGAAACTCCTCCAGGTTTCTGGAACAAACAGCTGAGCTTTCCTTAAATTGTAATCCAGAATTACTAGATCTATATTAGCTTTCCCTGCACTGGCAAAACAACGGGAACTTTCCCACCAGGAAAACAGGGACTAGGATGGCTGGCCTCAGTGTTCCGACATCTGTTTGCCTGATCTTCAAAAGTCTGGTGCATGTGTGTGTGTGTCATACAAGTTTAGACTAGAAGAGCTCCAGCTTTCAATCGTTTTTATCGTTCAACAGATTCCATTCCCTGCAAATATCCAATTCAGTGCGAGCCTAAACTATCCATCACAAGCCTATAGCAGGAAACATCCATCCAGGCTTCATAAGTACTTTAGATTAGAGGGTACACTGCATACACACACACACGTGTTTATGTTCTGTCAGTGGGCGATCATACAACATTGATGGATACATGCTTTTCTAGCTCACAGATAGCTATAGATTTAATGCTTTACTGTTAAAGACAATATTTTAGGAAAGCACAAACATTAATATGCTGTTGATTTATGAATTACTCATGCTTTTGAGAACATATTTCTGTTAATCTATTTCAGTGGTTCTCAACAGGAGGGCTGTGGCCCGCAAGGGAGCCCCAGCGGAATTCCAAGGGGCCTCAGGATGACTAATAGTCATAAAATTAGACCCAATGAGGATTGAAATACATTTTAAAACAACCAAAAAACGATATATTTAATTTAATTTTTATTTTGAATAAACACTTTTCCAGTGGATGTCAAGCTCTGAAATATTTTATTGGGTAGAAATTTTGTGTTTTTGTGAGGGTTATGGTGCCTTTGAATATTGTTGAATACAGTGAGGGGTCTTGGAGCTAAAAAGGTTGAGAACCCCGCTCTATATTGTCATTCAATGTCCATTTTTGGATTTTGTTATCTTTTTAAATTGTGATAAAAGTCAATATATTAAATGCATTAGATGGATATTCATTGAGTAAAAGGTTTGATCCAGACTATTCCAACTTTACATACTTGGCCGTAATTTGGAGAGTTAAGTTGCAAACCGTGGTCACCAACGTTTGCTCTTATAATCATAATTTAGTATATGCCAGTAAATCATGATCACACAATGTTAAAATATGTTCTTAAAAGTACCCAAACCCTAACCCTAAACCTAATAAAATAAAAATAGATTAATAAATAAAGTTTGTTTTCAGCAAGTTTGTTTTTCCGTCTTAAATTACGACTCAATGTGAAAATGGTAGAGCTACAACACAAGTATGACGCAAAACTGTTGCAAAAATCAAGACGCAGTGGGAGGACACTGGATCTAGTGTCGACCAATCACAATGCAACAGGAGTAGACTGGATCTGGATCCAACCTTGCCCCCTGAACTCTTTTCAGCACTTTTTTTCTGGTTGAGTTGATAATGAATGACATTTAATTATTGTTATTTCATCTTTTTGATTATTTCCATCCATTAAATTCAGAGGTTTTGTATTTTTTTAGGCTGTATTTTAATTATTTATCTAAAGAGAGCTCAACAGAGGCCACCCGTGGTATGATCATGAGGTCCACGAGTCCTTCATCAACTGAACGGACCTAAAGAACATTCACTAAAATATATCTATTATTATACTGTAACAAAAACGGTTTGTGGCTTATATATTGCTTGCAAAAAATAAAGGCTTACTCAGTCCAACATCACTGTATATGACATCACCCAACAACAAAATTGGAAAAGTTGGACCTGGCATGATACGTCCATATATAATATAATAGCACGTGACACACTCACACCCCCTCACCTGAAAGATCAGTTACATCAGCAAATTTTGCAGATGGAAACACACTTTAGGCTTTCACAAATGAATTGCACGGCAACTTCCAAGAAATCTCCAGTTTCACTGAACTGGCCAGAAAATTGCCCGTGATGAGGAAACCATCAGAAAACCGACCCTACGTGACACTTTCCCTCATGTGAAACAGATACACCAGAGAGAATCTCACTTCTTCACTGGACGCTTACCAGAGAGACGCTTATAAAACCTGGAGGTTTTCCATCATAATCTACCATCTGTACTGTGACTCCACACGCAGTCCAATACTGATATCCTACTGTCCAGACTCTCTGAGATTTATGGGCCGTAGGCGGTTATATCAAGGATTCTTCATGGGAACACGAAACTTACAAACCATGGTTAGCTGCACAGCTGTCCATCAACATCATGGTTGGTATTCATTTTATTTAACACATGGATAAAACCAATAACTGTCAATCAAATTTCAATGCACTTGTATATGGTTTTGTTTGCAAATTTATTAAAGCACACTTCTTTTCTTCAGCTTAACAAAACAAACGTATAATGTTTATAGAGGTATGAGCTTCAAAACATTTTCAATTTCTGATTTTTTTTTCTTCAGTTTTGTCTAAAATAAATGAATTGTCTATCACGTCAATAGTCCAACAAAACAAAACAGATGCAATTGCTTTTTTCTTGTTTTTCTTCAGTCTCACTCTGTTCTCTGCATTCCTTCCACACTAGAAACCGCACATATCCGAAGCGTAATAAACCCGCCTCTGTCGCTGACCTCAGTGTATTTATGTCTTTTCATTTCACAGGGATGGAGAGATGGGGCTTGACGCTTCGACGCCTCCGATCTTAAATGCCCGCTGGAATCAAGGGGACACACTTTCATTAACCTGAGGATAAAACCGTCACCACGACCACCGGCTTTATGACAAGAAACTTGCAAAATGTCCTACTATATTTCCATGTCTCATGCACATAAAATTGTCTTACAATAATAGTGTTAAAGTCAAAAACTAGATTTTGTGACAGAGACTATTTGTACAATATCTATGTTTATCTTTGGCATTTGATCATTGTATACTGCCATGGCAGACATGCATTTCTCAGTGCGCTGAGATGCTTTCACGGCAGACTGCCTGTGGGAAACTGGGAATTTTCTCGGCTGACAGGAGGTTACAGTGCGGTTGTCACGGTGGACCCAGCGGTTTTTGTGTTGCTATGCAATTACAATATGTGGTTGGTAAAGGTAGTTGATAGATGCTTTCTGACTAAAATAACATATAAAAATAAATATATATATAGATTTACTGTCCACAAAGCAAATCTGTTCTTCACAATTTGAAAATCGTTAATGTTTGTAGTACAAACTAATACTCAGTAATGTTATACTTCAGATTATAGGATCGCTAGAATTTCTTACCTCAAGTATGAGCAATGATAACAAAACTACTGCTTTCTTCACCATGAACCACTAATTCAATAATGATGGTTTGATATGTATCTTCATCTCAAAACCCACATAACCCCCACACACATACAGTGCAGCAGCTGCATCGCTCCACATTTCTTTCTGTTCGTGCTGTTCTGTAAGGGGAAGTCATTTACATGATGTATACAGTTCATGTCAAACAGACACATCCACAGACTGACAGACGGGTGCCAGGTGGCATCAAAGTAAGACAACCAGACCGGTTTGAGGAATTCATCACTCACACCACACATGTCTGGTTTACTATCTCCGTGGGGACAGTCCATAGGCGTAATGTTTTTTATACTGTACACACACACACACACACACACACACACACGCACACACGTACGTACACACACAGAGCATCTGTGTGCATCCACTGCATCAAAACCGCACAATAATGTTCATTCATAGGTGTTCATACAGTAAATATTGAACATTTTGTTAGTTATATAAAAACAATAAAGTCAACGTAAACACATTTGCATCCAATCTGGATGCAGATTTACATGTAAACAATCAAGAAAAAATACATTAATAAAAATAACCTTTTATCTGTTGAAAAGTGACGTGATCCAAAAAGAACAATGCGTTTGAAAGATAGAGCAGGTTGTTATATTTTGATGAAAGATTACAAAGACATTGAAAGCAAAGCAAGAACATGCAGCGAATTACCAAAGAAAATAAAGAAAAAGAAAAAGAAAAGAAATAGCGTTGATTTTAATTTGTTCAAAGCTTGTTTGAAATGTTGTCTTTAATAAGTGCCACTTATCTACAAAAAAAAACTTCAGTGATGCATTGGACTTTCCAAATGAAAAACCACAGACAAAAGCTTTTTAATATCTCAAGTGTTTCTCCTACATACTGTTTCAATGAGACTAACTGGAAATCAAAAAGAGACTCTTGCTTCTCAGATTTTTCTCATGTGTCACCTGCAGTATTTAATTCAAGAAAACCCAGAAACTCTAATGAGAACTCATCTCTCTTTAGATTTAAAATCATTATGATCTCTCAATCTTCTCACTAGTTCTCATTAGTCTTGGTAAGGAATCTCAATGAGGAACTCCAAACTGATGTTAAACCAACCAGGGGAAAGTTATCAAACCCACGTCCTCCATAAAGAACTAAAATCCAGAACAATAAATAGAAAGTTGAACTACACAGCGATGAAAGCAAATGAAACCAACCTGCTTTAAACCGAGTCTCCAAAAGTCGATCACATCCAGGTGGGACAGAAACGACTGCACTGAGAAGCTGAAGATGTTCCAGCGGTGTCGATCTGCAGCCTCCGTCTCCACGTGCCGGGTGAGAGAGCGTTTGTGATGTATTCCACACGCCCGTCTGCCGGCTGAGCCTCTGGGCAGATGTGTGCGAGAAAGAGAGGGCTGATGAAAGAGTTACACCTTTTTAACATGAGAGACTTCGGTCAGATCGCTGCGAAATACAGGACTGCCCTTAAATAGCCTCTTCATGAACTCAGACACACACACACCCTCCCGCTCTCTCTCTGTCCATCCCTCCCACTGCATGTGAGGTGCCTACACAGTACACTCAGCATATATTACCCATAACCTCCCTGGAGTGTGATATAAGATTCTATAGAGAGATGAGATGAAATAGAATTTTTTACAAGGATAAGGTTTTAATCCAAGCTGAAACTTCAAAGCCTCAAACAAACAGAACGACTCGGCTGTGTCCAAGATATACCATTATGAGCCCTCTGATTACCATTGAAACCAGTACAGAATTTATCATCAAATTGACTCAAATCCAGATCTTTATTCATTTTACATCACACGTTTTCCAAACTCTACATGTGACATTTGTTCCTGCCTTTATTTCTTCTATGGAATTTTAGAAGAAACGTCTGATACCAAGTCGATATTTAATAAAAGTCGTTTTAATGAAAATCTCCTGAAAGAGCAACACCTGTGTAAATTTGTATTTTCCTTTCGCTTGTGCAAATAAATTAAGTAAAATTAAGTAAAAAAAGTAAAAAGCAACATTTTTTATGAGTTACTGAAAAAAAGACATACTGCCGCGGAACAAAATGAGAGACCATTTCAAATGAGTTTTTCTGATTTTTTTATTTACCATTTATAGGTATGTGTTGAGATCATTTTGTGAACTACTAACAGTATTTATTCTAAATTTCAAGTAAAAATATTGTTTCTATTTGCATTTATTTGCAGAAAATGAAAACTGGAGAAACAGTTGAAAATAACGGAAAAGATGTTCTGTTTTCTTCAGACCTCAAATACTGCAAAAAATACAAGTTTATATTCTGGTTTAAGCAAAACAAGAGTTATATTTCTTGGGTAAAGTTTGAGAAATAATTTGTTTATGTGATAACCTGGATTTTGATCACAGTTTTCATGTGTCTTGTTATGCTGTCAGTCTTTCATATCGCTGTGGGATGACTTTATGTCACTCCTGAGGTATAATATTATTCAAATTCTCAAGACACTGGACTGGACTGACCACAATAATCTAGAAATTATGATTAAATGAACATTTGAACCAGCTTCATAAAACAGGCAACTTTTTAATGCCCATCAATGGGAAAAAATGCTTATTGTACCAATGATACGATTAAAGCATCCACCGAAACGACAAACAGTACGTCAACCAAACTTCTCAACGATTCATTTCAAACTCCGCGGATTCATTTTGGTATGTAGCACAAACTTCTGATTCTTTCGATTCTTAATAGAAATTCCCCTCAAGCCCACATTCTTTCTTGTTTAATATCCCATTGCACTCTGAAGCACTGCAGATTCAGAAAATAAAACATGAAACTTTTTAAATCACTATCAACCCAAAACACCTGATGCCCGTGCAAGACCAACACACAGTGTTTTCTCCACCAAGAGCCACGAAGACGTTGAATGCAAACCAGATCTTGACACCACAAGTCAGAAGCATTTTTTAAATCTGCGTTACAGTTAAATGCAAATAACAGACGCATGAGGATAAAATCACAAGATGTATTTTAGGATCTGTGTTGTTGAGACGTTTGTGCACAAGTTATTTTATTGACTGATGAAGTGGTTAAAACCTCCTTAAGTTTCTGCACTCCAGGGTTTCCAAAGACTGGAAGTTACTGAAAAAACGTTTTAATTCAGAAAAGTCATGTCCTTCTGTTGTTATTTTCTAAACATCAGTCTATATAGATGCCACCAAATAAAACAAAACATCCTAATCGACTTATGGGCCCGGATTCGCAGAGAAGGCTTATCTTAAAGGTGCACATTTTTTATTTACAGTGGCCACTAGCATTGTATTATAGATTTGCAACGAATCTCCCAGTCCAAACACGACGGTGGCCCCAGAGTACAAAAATATATCGCCGGCTGCGCCAGCGTGTCTTCTCATGCTGACGCAGGGAAGAGATCAAGCGGGAAGACCGTAGAAAGAGCGATGTCTTATTTATTACATACAATAAAAGCTCTGTGGATTTTAAGAATGAAAAGAAGGATAAAAGCCAGACACGTTAGGACCAGCAGTACTAAGGCTTTTAGCAGAGATGCTCATAGATATCTATGGAGATACCTTCCAACAGAGAGACCTTGGAGAGGAAGATCGTCTAAAAATCACCCCTGAGGACGTTGCTTTGATTCGGATCAGTATATGAGTAACATTGGTTTTTCTGTTATATATGTAATATATGTTGTTGTTGTAATATTATCTCTTTGACTGAACCGTTTTGAGCATTGTTTATCTGGAACCACTATAATATTGTACTCGGCCAGATACTGGAGAGAGAGAGGGCGAGAGTGCGTTGGCGCTTAAACTGGAGAGAGAGCGAGAGCGCGTTTTACTCTTTTACTCAATAATGCGTAAAGATCATGGATCATCCGCGATCCGTCTCACCACTATACCGCAGGGGAGAGGGAGGAAAAACGCGCTTTGTAGAGTTGTTTGTCCGTTTAGGGCTGCTGTACAAAACATGGCGGCGAATTCAATGTATGTAGGCCAGCTCTGTATGTAGATAAATAGCTTATTCTAAGGTATTACAAACATTTCATTACGTAAGGTCTTTATATAACTATGAAGAAATAGTTTTGTTTTAAACCTTGTATTGTTCTTCTAAGTCAGGACTATGCCTTAGTTCAGTGGTTCTCAACCAGGGGGTGCTGAGGTACTGCCAGAGGTAGTGCAGGTGGGACGTGACGGTTCCCTGAAACCCTAACCTTTGGGACGGAGGAACACAATTGCAAATTGACGGAGGGCAAAGTTGCGTTTGTTGCGGCCGCGCAGACTCATTGTCCTGCACAGTGCAATTTTAGGCTGCGCACAAAAGCTTTATATCTACAAAGTACGCAGACGTCCACTCAGGAAGCATCAGCATTTACCTATACATCATCTTAAGAAACAGGCAGATCAGATAAGTATGTTTGTCTTAAAGACTGTAATTTTAGAATAAGCGCAAATCTCTCTCTCCCAGAGTGCGCATGAGTGGTGTGCAAATAAAGTGCCTTTTCATGTATTTCTCAACTTGGACGACTGTTTAAACTTGTTGACAGTTATAAAATATATAAAACGCTATTTTCGACAGGCAAATGACACCACACCGCGTCTGTATTATAAACTGCGAACAAACTCTCGCTCGTGTTAAAATCATGAAACGCTCACCGTTCTCGTGATCTGGAAGATTAATCCTTTTGGAATTATGCCCAAAAAAAGTACAATTTTGCAATGGTTTTAATGCAAAAAGCTAATGGTTCACAATGGTATTTTAGTGGAAACCATTAATTTCTGTGATGGTTTCTTTTGTTTTTATCAGCAGGGTTGTTACATTTATAATCTGATTTTATGAGATTATCTGTCATATACAGGTATTTTTTGCTTCTTTATATAAAGTTTATATATCTAAAATATTTTATACATTATCTCAGCTATCCTCAATGTACAGTATGGGGGGAGGCAAGTTTTTTTAATGGGTTTATGGGGGGGGGGGTGCAACCATGCAAAGGTTGAGAACCACTGCCTTAGTTGAATTAAGATATTTAAATCGCTTCTATAAAAATGCCTTAGAAGAATTCATTACTGGTGTGCATCTCAAGACAAAAAGAATGGTACTGACATATATTACGATATGTCAGGGCAATTTACTTTTAGTGAAGACATCAGCTCAAACATTCATTTTAGTCTGGGACAAGCCTTAAACCTTGTCTACGAAACCGGGCCATACTGTAGCACTGACAATAGCTTTTATGTGTTCAATCTACTGTGTGTTAGTTATTATCATGTCTACTGTTCTCTATTTCAACATTAGAATTTCCATCCAAATGGAAATAAACTGAAATGCAAAAAAAATCACATGTAGCTTTGTACATCATCAGGAGATTCTCAGAGGAGGGGTGGTGTTCATACTGTATGTCGATGTTTATGGGTGTTAAAGCTAAAACTTAATTAAATCTGACACTAGTAAAATTATGGGCGCACATTACTAGTTTGGTGGTTAACAATTCATCGGTCAAATCAAATTCTGACACTAACAGAAACGATGGTAAAGTCCTTATCTAAGACTAATGTAAGGTTGTTTTACATTTATCCAAAACATATAAAAATCTAAACAAAGAGGGCATCATAAATTGAACTCTATCTGGCTAGAATGGCATTCGTTCACGTTTGAGGGAACATTTGGATGGTGTTACAGGGTGTGCAGGATTGATTCAGTTCTGCCTTGTAGTCATCGCATGCCAACACTTCCTGTTGGCTCATCCAATAAAATCAACCCAAACCACACCTGCATGACAATAAACACAAGTTTATTTTCCATAATGGATCTGAAATGGAATAAAGATGGTGGCCATTAAGATCACATATACAACCCAGATGGCTGTAAACCCCACAGAGCCGAAGATCACGACATCATCAGGCCCTGTCAATGTCGGCCATAAACCTGTAAACTTTGGTATAAACTTTATTGTGCTAACACGTGTGATTTATATTGGCCTTCATATCCTCATAAGGTGTTAAACTATTCACAAACACAATCTACACTCGAGTTTTAAGATCCCTGAGCTGTAGCAATTAAACTTTTAGAATGACATCATAGTTTCTAAAGAATCGAAAAACAAACATGCAGTTACTCCATAGAGACAAACACAAAGAAACAAACGGAATACATCAAGAACTATGTACACAAACATGTATGAGCTCTCTGGGAAAAAGTGAAATACAAGTAGCAGACGGCTAATGTTAACAAATCCAGATGACTGCATAACAACACTCTTGAAATATTACAACAACGTATTAAACCAGTGACAGAGCGTGAATAGGGATTACTTTGCGAAAAATCAAAACTGAATATCAACGACGATGTTAATGCATCAAAATATCACACTTTGCAAAGTGGAAAAGCCATGAAAGACACATGTATTAAACTGCAGGGCTAGTTGTCACAATCTCAGTAAAAGCCATTCTGTATGCCAGACTGTAATGGTTTGTGGCTATACATACAATGACATTTAATTAAAAACTAGAAATCTTTGCTGATTTTTTTTGGAAAAAACTGTAACAACTAGCCCCGCCACTATTTATCTAATTTAAAGCACAACCCTAAACAGAAAGATTTGTCAATCCGGCAGAGATATTTCCTCAGGACATGTTGTCCTTTCTAAAGTAAACAGGCTGTAAGTTGATGCGGAGAAGTATGGTGTGTGTGCGTTTCCAAAAGATCCAAGAATCCATAGGACAAGTCCACCAGGCATTCCATCCAAAACACTGATGCTGGAAATCACGGGTAATGCTGAGTCGCTACACAATCTGGTGTCTCATGAAGTTTATTTTTGGGAAAAAATGCCTACCTTTGGCCATCCTGAAGTGGATGAGTAACAGGTTTCAAGTCATGGCGTCATTCAGCGCTTGACATACAGCAGATCTGTCACCCCCGACATAAACATGAACAAATATGGGATTTCAGCCACAGCACCTTCCGATTCATCTGCCACATCACGGATACACACGTGGAAAATCCTGTCTGACTTTCTAAACCTTATGGATTCCAAACGGACTCTAGTTTAGTGCCTTTTTAAAAAAACACAAGTAACATCTACAATACAGAAAAACATCAATTGAAATCATCCAGAATATCCGATTGTCTATTTTTCTCTTTACTACTGTTTAATATGTTAGAATGCTTGATTCTGATTGGCCTGTTGCCACATTTGCAGGTTATTCCGAGATAACGACTTCTCAAAACTCAGTAACCCGGATGCAGCAAATCATTTTGACAGTTTTTTTTTGATAAATGAAATATGAATATGTCTTTTAATAACATACAGTATATGACATTCTATTTACAAATGATTACAAATTGCCTGTTTTTGACATCTAAATGTCGTTTCTTACCTTAAAACTGAAAGTAAATTGCTTTTCCTCACAGAAGGTCTGCATGCAGCAAGAATGAGGTAATAAAATATTTCAAATTCACATTTCATGTCCAGTTTTTTCTCATGTGGCAAGTAGCAGTGTGATAAGCGCTTCACTTCGCGTCGGGTCCTGGTCACACTGTCGGGGCTAATTTCTGTGATATCAACCGGCTGTCTGAACATTATAACAACTGGCTTTATTCTTAAAACAGAAGCAGAACAGATTTAGTGAGATTAAAAAGATTTAGTTCAAACTCTCTATCTCTGAAAATCGGACCCTTGCTTCTCAGACGATGCTCATTTTTTCCGAGATACCAAAGTTGTAAGTCAAATGTTTGTATTTTTTTAAAACAGTATCCCCTTAACATGCACATCTTCTATTAACATTACACCGAAAACAATGAAATATGACGTATGTAATACATATGATATGTTTCCTTCAGAGACAGGGCTCCAGACACTGATAAATGACACAAGGTTATACCAAGTTCACTGCAAAGTTCCCTGACTGTTGAGAAATGGAAACAGCTTATGTGGAATAATTCAAAATGAGTGACGGTCCGCTGGTTTCTTTACACATTCCAGAGCCACCAGCAGCGTGACGGAGCGGGACAGGAAAGATACACTTGACCCAACAGGGACAGCAACACACGCTTGGATGTCATACAGTATGTATTTCTAATATACTTCTTAGAAGGAGATAGATTAACCATAAATCAGCTCGGTGACCTTCACTCAAACCTTCTTTCTTATACAAGAAGATCATTAAAATGTATGTTTTTCAATGTATTTTAAGGACTCACTCCAAACACAGTCCTGTGGTTTCCTGGTATGAGTGTGCAGTACATGACTAAATCAACTAAATCATGTGCTGGACATTCTCACATCAACATCAGCACCACCCAAGATGTTTCTGAGAAGATGTTCACTTCCAACATGTCTGGCAGTGACCAAATAAACAAAACATACAGGAACTCTGTCACGATTACAAATCCTTAAGAAATGTTTTGGGCGTAATGGCAATAGCAGAATCGCGCCAGACTAAAAAAACAGAATATGTAAAGATGCTTTTCTATAAAAGGCAGACTAGACTTTCAGAAAAATGCTCTTTTACTCTAAATAAGAACTAATAAACCAGGAGATCTGCACATCTGTCCACAGGTGATAACCTTCTTAAAAAAAGAAAAGAAAAATGACAAATAAGATATTTTCAATGTATGAATTGTTTAGACGTCAGTGGGATTCAATAGAGAGCAAATTGAAATGTTTGCTTGAATCTCATCTGCATCTCAGATATGTCTTATGAGAAAAAGTCGGAAATCTGACAAATGAGTTTCAGAAGAGATGTCGACAATGTCTCAAACTGAGCTCAGATTTGTCAAATCTGCAATCAAAAGACAATTTTATGGAGGATCTCAATCTTCAAAAATCTAAACATTTCTCAACAAATTTACCCAAATCAAGATTATTTTACCTCTTCAATCTACATTGATGTCATATTTTTTTTTTTTAATTTAATTAAAAGAACATATTTTATATGAAAGATCAAAAAATATATATTCTGGGTTTTAAACGTCACTGTCACTGATTTCCTCATTTTTGGAATTAGGGATTTCAGATGTATCCAATTCATCTGAAATGCTTGCAATTCTGAAGATCTGTAGGAAGGACACCCTAGCAACCACATGGAAATTCCCTAGTGACCACCTAGAACAAGTGGCAGCCATACACACAGAAAATGTTAGCAACCATGTTTCCCTGGCAACCACTCATCCTAGAGTTATATTGGCTCTGTTTAATGATCCTCAACAGAAATATAAGTCGAGTGCGTTTTTTTTCTCGCTTATTTAGCTACTGTAATTCCAGAAATGCTTCCTGAAGTCACATTATACAAACAAACATCTGACCTACAAGACATTGAGTTATGACATAATCCACACTGCATTCTGATCATTGCTAAGAAGTGAGCAACTTGTTCCTTTGGTTTATAGTGGTATATAATCACTCTCTTGAGCCTGGAAATATCTTTAAAGATAACAAAGAAAAAAGTAAATGAACCATTTTTCCATTTCTTGGACCTTTTAAACACGTCCTCAAGTCAAGTAAAGCCAGCCAATCAGATGGAAACAGATACAATGTAACTTCCCCCCTGAAATAATCAAATCACTTTTATTGTCACATCACCACAACACAAGTGCCTTGGTGAGTGAAATTCTTGAGAGCGTACTCCAGAAAGTGCAGGAATAATTTACATATAGGCAGTACTATTTACATACATACAGACTTATACAGATGATAGTGTGCAAGATACACATACATATACTCAGTAGATGAAATATAGACAAAAGGAAATCAATATCATTTTTTGTCATAGTGTTGTTTGTTGACTTCTGAGAATCATGTTGCTTGCGGAAAAAACAGATGTGAAGGATTTCCGGACATGGAATGTTTGATCCAAACAATTGAATGCGCAACGACTGCTTTTTAGATTTCATTGGCTACGGATCGAAGTCTTTGATTGGGCGCCTGACCTTTAATGAAATGAAACTGGTGGTTCGAGGACATTTCTACACGAGAAAATGATGAGCTTCGGGGCATCAGGGTCAGATTGCATAACAGAGTAACAAAACAACAAAAAACTAGGGTTGCAAAAATAAGTGCTTTAAACAAGTGTTTTTGGTTACACTTTATTTTACAGTGTCCTTGTTTCAATGTAATTATACGTTTAAATACTGAATAATAACGATTCACTAAATGTAAGGTTATGTAACATGTGTAACATGTGCACCGTAAAATAAAATGTTACCTTGTTTTTTACCTGCTGAGCTAAAGAATGCTGTGCTTGTCAATGTCACTTTTAACTCAGCAATCCAATCACGTTGCAGGAGGGGCGGGACTAATACCGCACCAACAAACCCGCACAAATCAAAGCATCTGGGCTTAAAACCGCCGTCATGTGTCCACATCCGACATCTTCAGCCGTGTTTAACTGTAATGGTACACGGCCGAACAGTATGTTGTATTAAATCTATATTATAAAAATCCAGGAGCCAGGACTACAATTCCTGGAAAGGATCTAGATTATGAAATCTGCAATACAAACACAAATAATTCCTTTTAATTTGCCAATTCTAGCTCAGAGGAAACATTCACCCGCATGCTTGAATATTTCTGCAAATGCGTCCTTGAGGTATGTGACTTAGTTTCCAGGAATCCCTTGTGAGAATCTAAATCTAAACAGCCCCAAAGCCTCAGAGATGAGACTCATGCCTTCTGTCAGCTTCATCTATATCAGACTAAACTATAAAAAAATATAAATAAGGTAATATCAACTTCAAGTTAATGTCTTTTTGTGTGTAAAGAATCAAAGTACAAGCACATTTTAAAGTTGCGTTTTCTTGAATCATGGGACATGACATTGTTCGATGAATCTCTCTCTGTTTGACAAACACAAGACGCAAATGTTTGTAGTCTTGGCTGGACTGCCACTGTTTATCAGACAAAAGGCATTAGTTTGTATTTAGATTAGACTTTCATTTGCATACCTTTACACAGAGCTGAAGGCTTGAGAGAAAACACTGGACGGCTCTATGAATAAATATTTATAAATGACGAACAGTAAGCAGAACTCTAATCCAGAAAACCTCTCACGTGTGGAGATGAACGCTTCGACTCGCTCTCATGGTCAGAGGTAACTTGGTGACTTTAATATTCAACCGCTGAATGTAAACATTCTTTGAAAAACTAAATTATAATGAAGTAGGGACCTGAGTCATACAATATCTAGGTACTGTATGTAATTTTTTATAAAAACTATTCACATACCGTAGCAAAACACAAACCACTCAACACTGTGTAAAAACATGAACAATCGTTCTTTAATTAATCTCAAATGAAATTCCTGCATGACAAAACACGTTTTAAATTTAATTAGTCTTTTTAACAGCTGAGATAGAAAAGAACGATCATTTAGCAAAGACGCCTCATTAACATCATAAATGAATGTTGCTTTTCATCAGAACAATTAAACATTTGAGAATGATAGCCAGTATTACCTGTGCACATTTTCTAAGATTATCTGTCATGATTCCACTATCATGTCATGTTTATTCTTGTCTTGCAGTGGAGTCATGGCATAGCCTTAGGGTTTTGTGTGAGAAAGTCATGGCTTGGTTTACTGACGTTTCATGCTCTTTCTCGTGTCTCGTCAGTGTTTCCCGCCATCTCGTTTCCTTGTTAACCTTCCCATTAGTGCTTAATCCCCAGCATCTGTTCCTTGTTAATTATCATTTGTTTGTCTCCCCTTTAAAACACCCTCGTGTTCATTGTCCTGTGCTCGTTCATTGTGCTTGTATGCTCTCTGTACATTGTTCTCTGTAAAAGCTGTGACTGTTGTAACTGAATGTGGGTGCCTTGTCTTGCCCAGTGTCTAGTAAGTGCAGTTTAGTGTTCGTTTTTTTAGTTTAGTCAGTCTGTGTCCTTGTATTAGTTAGTTTTTCCAGTCCTGTTTTCCCCCTCGTGGGTTTGGTTTTGTCTTTTGTAGTGTCTTTTTGTATAATAAATATCTGTTTACCCCATACCATCCTTGCCTTGTCTGCCTGCAATTGGGTTCTCCTGCCTTGTCTCGCCATGTCGACCCATGACATTATCTGGCAAATTCACTGCCGAGAGCCAAAGAAAGCAGATGAAAGCATGACCTTGTCCACGACCTCCACTTTCAAACCAAGCTAAAGAGTTACAACCACAATGTCATGACCTTGACTTTCATAGCCTTTAAAAATTGTTGGCGTCTTTTTGTACTTTAACCTTTGAAAGTAGACATTATTTTACCCAAACCGTGTGGTGCAAACTCAAACATTATTTGTTTAGTAGCAGTTTCATCGGACGCCCGCTGACTGGCCCAAAGTTAACTTCCATTATTTTCTTTATTGTCTGAAATAATAGAGCATCTTTTCTGTTATGTTCACCTGTTTCTCCAGTTTTCATTTTCTGCAAATAAATACAAAAATACATTTTGTTTGAAATTTTGGAGTAATATGGTATATAAAGTAGTTCACAAAATGAAACAAAAGTCATTGATTTAGTTAAACAGAAAACTATAAATAGTACATTTTAAAATCAGAAAATTGGTCTCTGAAATGGTCTTGTTTTCTGTGTCTTTGGTGTGTTATAAATTGCCCATGCATTTATTCAACATGTAAAATTTTAAAAATGTAAGTGTCTGAACAAAAGATGCAATCTATCTAAAAGCGAATGGTCACTCAGACCTGCCTGAAACGCCTCATGTAACCACACCCCCACAAATCTATGTCAGTTCCTGGTATGATTTGACTAAGACTGCCCAAATGTATACGCAAGTAAGGTGGGGGTACGTGTCAGTACAATTGCTTTGGAACCTGATGTTCCAAATATGGTTAGAGGTGTCAGGGTTTAGGTGAGGTGCCGAGATAGAGGACCCAAACGCAGACAGCGTTTAAGGGTTTAATCAGTTAGCATGGGTTCGGGAGCAGGACCATGCCTCTCTCAGCCACGGGATCCAATCACCTCTCGCCCTACTCTAAAAGTAATTTAATGAATTGGTCAGAGTAAAAAATTCAACATTTTTGGTAAATTTAAACTTTTAAGTGTGAAACTCTATTTTGATGAGTTGTGCTGACTTAATTATGTTGATTATTACTTAAGATTAATATTGTGTGTAATTTTAAGCTAAAAATCTGTGTTTGTGTTAACAACAATATTTAGTTTGCAGTCACTAAGTAATTGGCTAGTTGACAAAATTATTCAACACCATTGAGATCAGGATTTCATGACCCAAACCATTTAACATACGTAAACAAGTTCAAACTCATGTGTCAAGTGTTTGAAAAGCTTAAAATAATGTTCAATCATTTAGCTTAATCTATTACAGTTGAGGGTATATGACTGATGCTTGTTGTATCAAGATGAGAATAGCATGACACTTAATAATGTTTAATATTTTGTTCTCTTGGTATTTAAAGGGTTTTGGTTATGTTTAAAGAGGTTACCATTGTCCTGAAGGATAGAGCATTTGCTTAGGATATGGTTCGAAAATTGCCACAAATGCCTTATTGGAGATGCTATAGGCACAATCAGCTCTTGCTTTTAATTGTTATTGAGAATTTTGTTAATTGAGATATAAAATTAAAAAGTGTAAATGCAAACAGCGACTTTGATTAAATTAGAATATAAATTAGTTGTAAGAACTTAAAATGATAAAAATATGTGTTAAGTCACAATATTTTTTAGACTGTAGCTTAATTATACCGGCTCTACTCTACCCTTATGCGCGGTTCATCTCGTAATCTCATCCCTCCCTTCCCTTCCCTTTTTTTCAACCACTAACCACTTTTTCCCTCTCTCCTCTAGGTCGAATCGGGGGGTCCTCATCGCTCGGCAGTACAAAACAGAGACAATACCCCTACTAAACTGACGACATCGGACACTCAGATCAACCTCTCATCCATCCTACCCCTTTCCTTTCCCCTCATCCCTATATCCATTCAATAAAATAATTCAAATACCAGAGTGGCATGGTCTTTGCTCGTGAAATGAAGTTTAAACTGAAGCGAAGCTTTGAGACGAATTCAAATCTGTTTAAAACCTCATAAGACAAAGAATAGTTCTGATGTAAATTCTGCCTGTATTTCTACTTTAGGTGACTAAAGAAACCTAAAGTAGGTGGCTAATGAAACATTTGATGTCCAGACACTAGACGCTATATTGTGTACCACGTGTGAAGTCCACACCAACTCCAGTGGTTCTGTCATTAAAACTAAATGAGAGACACAATTAAATCACATGAACTTCTAAATGCATCAGGAGATGACGCTATCTGTGCCAAACTATTTCCAAGAACAATATAACACCAAACCAATGAAAACATGTCTACATCTCCCTGACAACTGCATCGTCTGTATCTGATGTATGCGTCTGGATCAAATCCACTAGCCAGCGTTTCTTTTCACCGTGTGCAAATACTTAGATATGATGCATCTGTTCTTTATTTCCTCCATCATTAATGTGATTGAAGATCACCAATCTATGAGTAACCTTTAGTAAAGATGAGTCACATCCAACTATTATCCATTAACTCAACCCTTCAGAATTAATATGCATGCTTGCTTCTTTATGTCATTTCAAACATATATGACTTTCTTCATTAGAATACAAAAGAAGATATTTTGTTAAGATATATTTTTTTGTGTTCCACTGTAGAAAGAATGTCATAGAAAGTCTGTGCACTTAAGAGCTTCCCTTTGAGGACTTAAAGTTACTTAAGATAAACACACATCTGATAAATGTCAAATATGTTACGATGCGACATGTTATAAACATCATAGAGTCCAGCACATATTATTCAATTTGGTGAGTAAAAATAAAGGAAAATGATCAACAAATGTCTCTCTGTCTCTCTCTCTCTCTTCCTTCGGCCAGACGGCCACGGAATATAAATGAACAGAATCAACAACAGAAGCCATGGAGATTAACAGTAAGACAGAAGCCATTTGGATGACAAGACAGAACAGCACAAATTACAAACACAATATCCAGCTGGTGTCGTCCGGCCGGGTCCAGGATCCTGTCAGACCAAACTAACAGATCGTTCCCAAACTACTTCTATTCCCTTCCACTTAATCTAAAACCACACAACATTTCAATAAGAGCGATGTTGTGAATTTACTAATGATCAGATTGATGGGCTTCACACAAAGAACAAAGTATTTTTTTTACTTTATAGACTCTATGTGAGCCAGCGACGTCCTAAAAACTCACATTTACGTACAAAAATTATAAGTTTTGAATTCTAACAGAAGCAATAAGAAAATGTATAACATGACCCCATTTATCACTATACATTCAATGCCTGCGCTTGGATCAGTTCACTGAATAAATGACCTACACGTCCGCAGATCAGAAACCATCGAGTGTGAGATTTACATTTCAGCTGAAAACACACCGAAGTGTTTACTCTGAATACCCAAAAGAGTTTATGATGATGTTATAAAAATATCTGCACATCTCCACCGCAGTTACTTCACCTCTGTGTGTATACATGTAGAGAATCAGGAAAACAGCTCAGTTTACAAACAACACTTACTGATTTGTGTTCTTGCTTACGAGACAGACAAATCGAGTCGAGTCCTGACGTCCATCTTCAAAGCCGTGTGACCAAATCTTCAGCGGTTTAAAAAACATTGGACACGATGCTAGTGTATCTGCAGCGGTCTGATCCAGATATCAGATGGGTCTGAATCAATATGAATACACAGTAATCAGTCGATGGAAATAGGTCAGTGACTCAAAGCTGAATGACACTGCTTCTCTTTACACGTGGATCAATTCTTTACCAGATGTAAATCAGTTAGCTATCTAAAGAGCACATAACCGTTTTATCTGCTTTTCACAGTTTTCTGTCTCTGAAATCACAATTCAAATGTATTTTTACAGTGCTTGTCACAACTTTGCATTATTTTAATATATGGTCACAAAGTGAATTCTAATACATCAAAGTCTCACAAAACACCGAAACAGTTCATTGAGATGCAAATGCCTTCAAGTGGAATCAGAGACATCGTAAACACGAGTTCAGAGCAAATGAGTGGCTAAGTGAAGTCATATTTACGAGTGGAATACTCAGAATATAGATGAAATACAAGTTGCCAATTTCCATCATGATGGAAAGCAAGTCTGTTGCTAATAGCATAGTTAATAATTTGGCAAAGTTATTTTCAAGAGAACATAACATGAGATCAAAAAATTACATTTCATGCAGTGTGTAATGTTGCCGTGTTTAAAAGTGAGCATTCTGCGAAGTTGTAAATCCGAAGGTGAATGAATAACAAAGTTATTGGCTTGGAAAAAAAGGAGTCGACTCGGAATCACGTAAAACGAGTCGTACCTAGTCCGATTTATGAACCGCCTCGGATTTACGTCCGTACATATAGTCCCCGACTTACTCTTTTCCCCCAAACACTGTAGCTCATGAGCCTCATTCACGGTGGACCAATCACAGCAGATTAGACCATCTGACCAATCACATCAGACTAGGCAGCGGAAAGGAGGGGATAAGACAGATGAATCGGGGAACGAATCATTTGTGCGTCAGTCTAAAGGTAAAGTAAGAATAACTGCGCATATTACGAAATAAGAGTTTTTTTTACACCTGTTCTATGTACATAAACTTGTTGTTGGACACTCCATAAAACAAAGTAGGACCTTAGAAATCCCTAGTTATCTATTTTTTTAATTTTGCATGCTTTATTTTAATCATTTTAAGGAAGGATATAAAGAACTGCTTATAAAAACTAAATACATTTATTTGATACCATTTTACATTTATACATTTGGCAGACCCTTTTATCCAAAGCGACTTACACCGTGTCTACACCAGACGCGACAGGCGCGACATGACAAAAGACATAAGTAATGCATTAGAACCCATTATAATTTCAAATATTGTCCACACTGGATGAGGCGCGCCGAGATGCGACAAACGCACAGAACAAGCAGGTTGTCGCTATTTGTTATATTGTCTATTGTTTTGTTCGATTTACTTGTAAGTTTTCCTTGTCCACTTGCATGCAAGCATTAAACTCCGGAAGAAAAGGGAGAAATGGTCATGGATAACTCACCCTCTGATTTACAGCCAAACACAGAAGTCCAGGGTTTGAGTAAAGATGCCCTTCTCAGCCAAACCATTCCTGATTAAAGCAGAAACTTCACCGCAGCGGGGCTCTGCATGAAAGAAATCGTGCCGACTCGTCGGTTATTTGTGGTGGGGCATGACGTCTGGAGATCTGCTGACTTGCTCTGCTCTTGTTTAATGTGGCCAAGGGGTCTCCTTTATCCATAAAAAATATTATTTATTTTAGAGAAAAGAGTAAGTTCTGACTCGTATGATATAAATGGATCTATGTTGCATAAATCAGTCAAAAATATAGCATGTTTCATTTAGTCATGTTATTCTATACTACATGACTTGTTGTTGAATGTTTGTGTTGCTTTTTTCTATACAACAATTTTTTTGGGCCAGTGTGATAAACAGATGTATATATATTAAACTGTATATGCATTTTTTTTTTATTAAAATGAATTGTATTTACTTACAGAATAACTCAACTTGTACTCAGTGCTTCTTTCTGATCATCAGACTGGCAAACACATGCAAAACCTTAAGAAAACAAAGAATTAGCTCTGCAAAACCTAACAATCCAAAATGTGAGTTGTGAATTTGAAAATCTGAGCGATCACATCCCGCATTAACAAGAGCTTCGAGTGTGAGACCATCACAAACACACATTGACTCAAACAGATAAGCAACTCCTAACTAATGTTTGACTTCACGTCTTAAGCCTGTGATGAATCGTCACCGAGACGAAAAGCACCAAATATTTTTCCCTTTGAAGGAGCTTATTTAAATGTTTGGTTGTCATGGTCACTCACATCATTACTGGCCCACATGCTTTTATGGTTGTGGAATAAATTGCAATTAACCAATCGGTTGCTTTTTGGTTTTGGAGTTGGATCAGAGTTACGACCATGTAAAATCAGCGTTCTCTTAAACTTTACTTTTACAGAAAATATATGTTACTGCAAACACCAGAAACAATAAAAACAGTATAGAAATAGAGGAGGGGAAAGAGATGATATAAAAACAAGAAAATTGTCTAAAATCTACTCACTAGTTTACTTAATAGTGAACTAATAACTTCACATTCTGTATTAAAGTGCAGCTAGACATCAGTGATACTCAAAATCGTGCAACCTCATAGAAACACCTTGTCAACTGCATAGCAACCATCCACAACCATCCATAACAGAGTTTTGAATGGAAAATCTGATTTATTTTTTTAAAGCTTTGAAGCAAACTTCGGAGCAAATTACATTTATTTTCATGAAGCATAACATATAATAAACACACAAATCTCCTGATTTTTTATCTGCTTTCTATCACTTTTTAAATATTTCCAATATGTTTGTGAAACACATTCTCACTTTGTTTAAAATACAAATTTAAAAGAAGGTGCACTTACTCTGTTGAGCTATGTTTATATTATCGTTTCCGTAAAGACAAACAAAGCAAGAAACTCAAGAGTTAGTCAGACAGAAATGTTCTTATAGAGCCAATACCAATGCTGTGTCACTCAGAAAGAAACTAAATATAGCCATCTTTGATGTGATTTGTAACATTTAAACTATAAAAGCATAATTGCATCGAGAAATATAGTAATTAAATATGTGACACAAAAATGTAGCAATGAAAAACGCCTCGTTCATAGCACTGATTAAATCTAACCAAAGATGTTTAATCAAAGTTTGTGAACATCTAAATGTCAAAAGCTTAATAGCTTTTAAAAAATAACATTTTATAACACCAGAAATAAATTAACGTAAACATTAGAAAAGTAATTTTCCTAAAATAATGCTTTTAAAGGGGCCTTGAGGGGACCAAACGTGAAAACGTGTTGTTTTGCTGTCCCAGTAAATTTTAATTTTCCCTTTTATATTTGGCAGGCAAATTCCAAAATTGTAATACAATGGCAAAAATCTTAAAACTGAATAAAACATTGTAGACCGGTGAGTGAACTTGAACAAGTGAAATGTTTAATAATTAGTTTTTTTTGCAAAAGCCATTGTTAACCTGGGTTGTGATTTTTTAATTCATGAGGTGAAACCCAAATGCATTTTTTTCTTCTCATGGATCCATGTGCAGCCCACATGCTCGCTTCCACATATTAAAGTAATTTCCTGAAATCTTTCCTTTCAGCAGCGTCTATCAGTTATTATTGAACACTATAGTTTCTCAGAACTCTACAGTTTCAATGCGAAAAATTACACACAGACCGCATCTGCTAACAACATCTACTGTACTCAAAATTTTCGATTGCAATCCTAAGCAGCAGCCATTATTCCCTCTGTCCTGCATTTATAATTGTTTATTGAACACAGCCCAAGGCTGGACTCTGACCTGACAGGCCCATTTAATCCCAACACATGTTAGAGAGCGTCTGTTCTCTGTTCTGCTTCCCACCTGCAGCAAAGGTGAGAGACATCTGGAAAAGTCATTTTACTGAACGCACAGCTCCACTTACCCAACAAATTGTCTGTTTAGCTTGTCTATGATGTGTGTGCGTGTGTGCCTGCAAAAGAAAAAGATCCATTTAATTCAAGTATTGACCCGGCTTTTCAGTTCTGCATGTTTTGTCAATTTCAACAGAAACAGACCTCAGGAATACATGAAGTCAGCCAACAGCAATGTAAGAACTTCTTTTCTTTGCAATTTTTTGGACCTGCAAACATTGCATCCATTCTGTCCATTTTAATTTTCTGAGAAAAATGTGAATAAAAACTATAATTTCATTTGAAATGTGAAAAAAATGTTGTCACTAGTGCACAGAATGAAACAAAATTGATACTTTTACATGTACCTATGAACTCAGAGAAGCTGAAATAATTTTGGAGTGTTGTTTCATTTTTTTCTGCGGCTGTATTTAAAAATATATACACGACCAAAATCATTGGTTATTATGGTTATAAATATTTTGACCTCAATTAAAAAAAGCTGTAAAAATAGGGCATCAAGTATTAAGTATTAGTATGAATGAATTTTCATTTAGTACAATTGTTTTACCTGTATTTTACATTTTGCGCTGCATTGAATTACATTTTAGCAGTAAAGGAAATGTCCGTAAAATAAACAGATAAAGTACTGCCAGAATTTCTTTTAAAGGCCTAAAACAAGTTGTATAGAAAAAAATATAATTGTGCAAACATCACAAAACTGACATTTTATTTAATTAAATTCTTTTTGAAATGGATGACTTGGCCGAAACAATTAATAAAAAGTAGCTATAAAATACTCAATAAGATGCCAGAATACATTGTAAAATATTTCAATGGTTTTAAAAAGCATCTCAGGATCAGACCTGAAGAAGCTGACCAAATGACTGAATATATATTAAAGTACATTTGTGACCCGATCAACCCCAACTTAAGTACTTTTTTTGTGATTTACTGTTTTCTAATTAAGATCATCCTACATAATGTACAAAAACATTCTGTGAAAATATAATCTTGATATCTTTAATATTGACTCAATATGCCCACGTCAAAGATTGAAGTTACAGTTAAATGAATGCTTGACATCAAACTTTGTTGCCGTTATCTCAGAATTAGGTTTGAGACTTTAGCCTGGATTTTACAGACTGTGTCACATATAGTTTAAGTCACACAAAAAGTCCTGTAGTCATTTGTGCTATTCCATAATTTTGATGAGATATGTAATCGTGTATGTGAAGTGTGAAATAAATAGTAAGTTATTTTTAATTAATTGAGAAAATGACCTTAAACTTTTGAATGTTTAAAAAATTTGATTTCTGTGTTTTTAAATGCATTTCAGCCGTATGTTCAGTGATCTTTATTTAGAATCAGACTTACTCATCTTTCCAGGCTCTTATGATTGAATCCTAATGTGATGATGTCAGACTCTCCCTTCCTCCTCCTCACAGAACGTCTCTTCTCATCTCAGGGCTCACAACAAACCCAGCATCTGTGAAAAAAAAACTAAAAACGACAAAAATTCTCGAAGCCATTCAAGAGTACACTAAACACAATAAAAACAAGCAAACAAAAAATGCTGTTTCTCTGATGCATTATAAATAAACTTATTATTTAAATAAAATTAAAGGAAATTAATGTAAACTGATTTATGGTTCATACAGCATTTTAAAAATAAAGGTGCTAAAAAAGCAATACCACAAAATAACATATTTGTGTCCGCAAATAATCTAGTGATCAAAGATTCTTAAGAACTATTTCTTTCTTACTTTCAACTATAGAACCCTTCATGCAGAAATGTTTTGTGGATATAAAAGGTTCTCTAAGAAACCATGAAAGATGAGTGTAAAAAGTAAAATCATGAAATTATAAAATCTAAGATTAAACCTATTGGATAAAAACTGCAAAGCCCTCTGTAGACTCCTCAAACAAGATGTTTAAAATCCCCCACAGAGTTTGTAGACAATGGAAAACGTGACATCATCTCCGTCTGCCAAAACAAAGTCTGCAAATCCAGGCCAATAGTTCATTAGCTCATCCATGAGGAAGAGATAAATCAGGGCTTCTGAAGCTACACGTGTGGTTCTACGGCTTTATAACGTTACTGGTTCAAATGTGCTCAGGGAAGATAAATGAGGCTATAACCACTCACAGTTATGTCTTTAAACACCCTGGCACGAAGCTAGTGAAGTTTCCAAGGTGTAAAAAGCCTCAGGGAAAAAATATCAATTTCTATACGAAGTCTTTGATCTGGAACCTTCAGGTTTGACCCTTTATGACAGAACAGAGGAACTTGGATTCCTAATTCTTATATACTGTAATGTGAAGGTCTAAAGGCATTTTAAAGTATTTTAATGATGACAACTAGGCACCTTAATGTCAAGAAATTATCTTTATGTCAACAACATATATGATTTTGACATTTCAACAGTGACCATTTCTCGTATTCAACAGTGTATGAGGTATTCAATAGTGAACAGGGCCCAAAAACTTTGTGACAAACAAATGTGACCCTGGACCACAAAACCAGCCATAAGGGTCATCCGAACATCATCTAAAGGTTAAATAAGCTTTCCGTTAATGTACAGTTTGTAAGGATAGGACAATATTTGGCCGAGATAAAACTATTCGAAACTCTGGCATCTAAGGGTGCAAAAAATCCAAATCTTGAGAAAATCGCCTTTAAGTTGTCCACCAGAAGCGCTGTAGCAAGCCGTTACCAAGAAGAAGCTGGTTTGTTTTAACGCTCTCTATTGGCTTAGCGCTGTAATAACGTTGTGGAGAGTAAATGAACTCGAAAGCTGAAACTCTAAGCTTTACATAGATACCAAACTTGAGTGGGTAATTCTTAAAGAGTGGGCAAAAGCAGGTGAAGTTTGTAGACGTGTTTCCCATCATTTTTGTCCGCAATTTTGCAGCATCCACTCACAAAAATGAAGATATTTAGTACATTTCCTACCGTAAATATATCAAAACTTAATGGAACATGATCTTTATTTAATATCCTAATGATTTTTGCCACAAAGGAAAAAACTATAATTTTGACAAATTCCATTTAGTTTATCTAAAAAAAGTACAGTCCACCCAAAACTGAAAATTTAAACCTGGATGACGATCTTCTGCAGAACACAAAAGAAGATGTTTGTGATTCATTGAAGAAAGAGGTTACAGGTTTTGACTGACAGGAGGGTAAATAAATGATTTTTCTTTTGTTTTGGAGTGAACTGTCCTTTTCAGACGAACCGTGCAGGTGAACTCAAGAATTACAGTTTAATATTCCAGTATCAGCTTACTCTGGCAAAACTCAATGTCCCTCCAAGATCTTCCGATACCATAAGGTGCACTTTCTATTTTCCACTTCTGTACTTCATATATCTCTCTGACATTATTAGCGTACAGCAGTCAGATGTGTTCGCTCACTCTTGGGGAGGTTTTCTTGCCAGATTCAGACACAGGTGCTCAAGAATGTTGATGTTTTCCACACACAGACCCTCATTTATACAGCTCTGATGGGCAGAGGACTCTCACCGGCAGATTTTATTGTAGTTCCTTCTGTTCCCACATTTATTTACCCTTAAGATGATGAAATAGTGCTTTTTTTGTAACTGCATTTCTTTCTATAGGGCTCTTCCCCATGTCCCCATCCCTTTAAAATTTTAAGTACAGTCAATTTTATTAGCATTTCAACAAACTGTTTTAACATTTGAAATGCATTTAGTTCTCAAAATAAGATGAGAAATTTCAACTATTGTGTTTTTTTAAAAATCAACATTTAAAAAAGTTAAGTTGGAATGACTTAGTCAATTTGATTGTTCTTAAAGTCCCTGTGAACGGAAGTTGCGAACGTTTTTACATGTTTTGACAAATTTCCCAGTGAAATGGAATTTCTGATGAGAAAAATAGGTGCTTTCGTCTTTCGCTGCAATGTGTTTGGATGTATAAAAACAGCCGTTGCATTTTGAAATGGAACTGGCAGCAGACTGACAGTTGAAGGGGAAGTTAACGGATGCTCCGCCCAAGCCGTCTAACATACGTCATTTAACACAGAAAGTCATTACAGGAAGGAAGTGCCAGATTTGAACTCAAGATTATGAAGGCAAAATAATTTTAAAAGAGAATGACCCACATTGATAAACTATTTACAATAAACTAAAGTTTTGTCCAATTTCCCGGTACTTTGGGTCCAAGTCGCTACCTAAAAACAAAAAAGGTTTACAGTACCTAATTTTCATATTTACCGGGTTGCATAAAGCACTTTAAGTTTTTCCCTTAAGTGTGACACGTAAGGGGTGATTTCCCTTTACCAAAGACCATAGGGTAATAACTTAAGTAAAACTTAAGGTATATTAAGGGTACACTTAAGGGAAAATTACACTTAAGGTGCTTTATGCAACCGGGCCCCGGTACCACTGACGTTTCGGGTCTACCTGGTACTGATGCGTTGTCTGACAGGTTGTCGGAAACTTCTTATGGGCCCAATAAGACGTGATGAGCGGATAAGCGCGGTTCTGATCCACAAGAGATACACGCAGAAATACTTCAGATTTAAGTCATATCACAAAGAAAACTGAGATTTGTGGTGAAAGGTGGAAACATCCGAATTTATTTATACAGTTCAAGTGGTAAGTTTCGAATCTGTTAGTGGTTACATTCTGAAAGCTGTAGCATGTAAAGCTGAATGTTACATTAAAATGAACGTCCCTGTTTGGGTGTTCATTTGTTAGTGCCAAGGCTAATCCAGTGTCATTATTAACCATTTAATGCTTTTATAACTGTTATAGGTTAAAATAAATGGGAGGAGATGGTGGGGTTTACAGTAGGCTATTGTATACATCTGAAATCTATGTGCTAGAAAACAATAGATGTATGACTGTGTAGGCTTTTATTCTAGAATATTTAACTCTTTTTAGGTTCAAAATGCCAAATTTAAGTCTAACCAATGAAAAATCTATCTGTTCCATTTACTATTTTAATACACAGATACCTTTATTTAAGTTTTCTTTTGTAAATGTTGCATATGTACCGTGGAATTTTACTGGTATTGGTACGGACTACTGACATTTTGGTTCCCTGACTAAACTACAATAAACGCTTCAATATTCATAAAAATAGGCATTGTAATTTGTAATTTCACTGGGACTTTAAAGTGACAATGTGGAGATTGTTGCGGCATGTAGTGGCAAGGTTGTGAATTGGAATTGTTGGGTTTCGACCCATGGTTAGATGAAATATGCTGTGTTTCTACAACCCATGGTTGATGTGGATGGCATCATGGTACCCAGGAGACACAATCTTTTATCTTCCGTGAAAAAGGCACGATCTGCATCCCTCTTTCTTCTGAGCTGAAATTATTACCAGCAGGTGTGTCAAATGTGAGTCAGATGCTTGTAAACTCACCCACTCCGTATTTCCGTTCATTATGAGATGGAAGAGAAGCGCACACTTCTCTTTTCCATTTACGTGTGTTTCTCAGATCTGCCATCCAATCATGCCCAGGGTTCATCCGGATGTCTGCAAAGTCTCATAAAAAGGAAAAAGCACTAGATCTATTTATCTCAATTACTTCTATCAAAAGCAGATGGAAACTTTTGCTCAAGTCTCATTTGCGTCTCAGATATTTCTCCTCATAGAAAACGGTCAGAAATCTGACAAATGTCTCTGCTGACTTCTCTTCTAAAACTCTAATGAGAATGTGTGAAACTGAGCTCAGATCTGTCAAGTCTGCAATCAAAAGTCAAGATTATAAAAGATGTCAATATGAACTCAATCATTTCTCATCAAACTTACCCAAATCATACAATCTAAATTCATTTTACACCTCCATTCTTCTCATGGATTTCAACAATTACACTCACATTTGTTTGTTTTTACTTCTCCTTAAAGAGTAGGTAGCATGAGATCATGAAAATGACATTTCATGCAGTCTGTTATGTTGCCGTGTTTGAAAGTAAGCTGTCTGCCAAGTTGTAAGTCCGAAGGTGAATAAATAACAAAGTTATTTGCTTGTAAAAATGGGAGTCGACTCTGAATCGCACAAACGAGACGTGAACTAGTTCACCCGCGTATCTACGTCACTATACATAGTCCCCGCCTACGTTTTGCTGAGACTGCCGGGAAAACGTATCTCTCCTCCCCCAAACACTATCGCTCGTTCGTGATGCCTGGGTATCATGTCTAGAGTCTGTGTTCTACGGTGTGACACAGTCGGTCTTATTTCAACTACCAAATGAAGAACGTCTGAGGGAAAAATGGTTACAATTCGTTTATCAAACGATACCAAAGGAGTATAAGCCCAACTGTGCGCGCCTCTTTTCACCGAACATTGGTTTAATAATCATTGCGACTCTAGTTCACTGCAGGGTGTGTGAAACGACAATCCTTGAAAGAGGGGGAAATACCAACTCTATTTGGACCTGTTAGCTCCACCGAATCACAACCTGTAAGTGTGACTTTTCATTTTTGTCTTAACTTCAAGAAATATTTCTGTACCTTATGTCTGTGTTTAGCTTATGCATATAACGCCAACATTAGCCTGTACCGTTATTTCTGGTGTGTTACAGTTTGTTTATCTTGCTATTAACTGCATTTTGACACATTTGCCGCACGTGCACCTATATAGATATATTTGGGTGATACTACAATAATTTTTCATAACGTCGACTTTCTGAAATGCTCTGTGTACCATGACAACGCACAGTTAAGACGAAATAATAGTATTACCTACGTATTAACAGTATTTTAAGAAAAAAAAAAATTTCATTGATGAGCAAAAGCACAACATCCATGTTGTCACACTGGGAGTTTTTATGACTATAGTTGTGACTTGCCACTGACTCCAGTCCTGCTCCAGTCGTGGTGGAGTTTGTTGTGGATTAGCGTCTTCTTCCTCGTCAGACTCGGGCTCAAATTGGTACGGTAAAATCGCCGCCATCTCTAGCTACACATATAATATATGTGACATCCAACCATATGTAAACCGTAATACTGTAATGATGGTAGTGGGGTTCCATTTTTCGACAAATGGTGAACGCGTTTGACCAATAACAACAGACTACACCATCTGACTAATCACATGACACAAGGTTAGCGGGTAGGCGGGGCCTAGATGGATGAATCGCGGAACGAATCATTTGAGAGTCACTCAAGAAGTAAGGTACGAATAACTGCCTATTATTACGACATTAAAGTGTTTAAACACATTGTATTTACATAAACTTGTTGTTGGACACTCCATAAACCAAAGTAGGGCCTAAAAAAACATATGCTAGTTACTATTTAACATTTTTAGACCAAGTTGTTTCTTCAATAAAAAACAACAGAGAACTCAAATCAAATCTCCTGAGCTCTGAAAAAGAAACCTCTTGGTCTGGATGTGGTCCTCCGCGCTGCATAAAAACAAAGACAGACAACTTTATAAACTCTTCGCACATCTGCTTAGACACAAACAACCAAAACATTTACATAACAAAAGCGGCAGAATCTATGGAGATTAAACTGTACGATCGGTTGAATAAGCATATTTTCTTCTCGACCTCAAACAGTCTGTGGCGTGCCAATGTTTGGGTAACACATCCAAGAAATGTCTGCCGTATTTAGTAAGTCACGTCATTTAAAAGAAAACTGCTGGATAATCCAGGTTGAGAAAAAACACTTGTGATTTATAAAAAAGAAAAAACTGTCTATGGTTTCGGAAAATCATTACGGTTCACATATGAAGCTAATGAAGATCTATGGAATCCAGCTTTAAATAGAAAGTAATAGCAGCGTGGGCCGTTCACATCAATTAACAATTCATTGCTTTTGTTATGTGTTTCCCATGAAGCTGTTACCTGGATACTCCGTTCAGAAAACCCATCTCTCCGGTTTCAGAAGCAGGCGTCTTGGCACGGAGAGACGGAACAGTCAGTCCTCTTAGGACGCCTATGACTGGAACAGCTTTCCACGCAGCTTCACGAGAATTCCAACGGGTGTAAATTACTAAAACATTTGTGGAGAACACATGGCAGAGAGAAACAGAGCCATGTTTGGTCTCCAATGCATCTTCCATTCTGTGTACCAAACAGTGTAGAACACTAACCAATGCTTCATGATAATACTACACATATCAAAGCACTTTCACGTGGATTTCTAATTAATGTTAATCTCAGATTTCTCCTAAAATTCCTTAATAGA
The DNA here is from genome assembly GCF_015846415.1 of Triplophysa dalaica. Lineage (NCBI taxonomy): Eukaryota > Metazoa > Chordata > Actinopteri > Cypriniformes > Nemacheilidae > Triplophysa > Triplophysa dalaica. Next base: position 16,221,951 of record NC_079545.1, read on the forward strand.
AATAGACACAAATGAGACCACTGTTGGAGTATAGTATAGAGTACACAGCAACCTGCTAAATTATACTGAGATCTCATGAGACACAAAGAGAAACTTGTAAAACAATAGATTTGCTATTTCCGTGATTTCATCATCTTCTATTCTAAGACACCATATACATAACACATAAACATAACACACCTAGAAGCTCGAAAGTGTTTTTGAAACTGGATATAAAAAGTGTGAATGTCAATGCACTAGACAACAATTTAACACTTTACAATAAGGTTTAATTCAGTTGCAATAATAAATACATTTGGTTTTAAGACCAAAACACAATGTTTAGTTTATAAATTGAATTAACTATATTTCGATACTATTATGAATATACAATTAAAAAGTTCTATTTTATAAAATTACATTAAATGACATGTGATTTTAGCGACATCTAGTGGTGGGATTGCGAATTGCAACTAATCACTCAATACAGACACATCCCCTCCCTATCGAAGCACTATGGTGACTGACACGGGACTAAAAAGTCATCTTCGCACTCTGTTGAGAAGTTTGTCCGTTAAAAGCTAGTGTAGAAACAACATGGCCATGATATTCCATGCAAAGGGACCCGGGTGTATGCGTTGATAAAAGATAGTTCAACCTAAAATTATAAAAACACAACGCTTCTTTATGCAAGGTCTTTATACACATGAACACATAGTTGTGAATATTATATTGCATTTCTGTCAATAGAGGCTCAAAAGAAATTTCACACACCTTTGATTATTATTTCACAGCATTACCTAAATGTCAATGCATTAAGTCTTTTTGTAAATTGTTACAGACAGCAATTTATAAGCTTTCAAAATTAACTTTTCTGTAACTAAAACTGTTGCTAATGTGCTTTTTGGTGCATGTATGAAGTCAGCTTGCCATCAAATAATTGAAGCAAACAAAACAAAAACAAAAGCATGTGAAACATTTTGCTTCAAACTGTCTTGATTTCTCTTATTGTTTCAAATGCTGTTTCTGTGACAGAATATCAGAGATAAGAACCATCAGTTTTTCTGTTAAAACAGAGCTGAGTTACTCAACATCTGGACTATAACACCCCCACCTGGTTACTGCAGGTATTCTGTGAGTTTTACCTCTCAAAGCACATATTAAACACTGCACAGACAAGAGCACTATAATCAAACCTCAAAAATAAAATATTAAATTAATCAAATTCTGAACTGAAAAAAAATGATCTTACACTTCCAGCTTTCATTCACTATAAGCCTACTATAATATAAAAATCAATATTACTTTATACCAAACAGATCTCTAATATTTCTTCAGATCTATAATTCTAAATATTAACATTAACCATATTAAACCGAGCCACAGAGAGCATGATGACAGAAATATCACAGACCTGGAGCAATGCTGCACATGTAAACATTCAAAGTCAAATTGCACTCTTTCACAGTTTACATGCCGAATTTTCACTTTACCTGCAAACTTTGCTATCTCACAAACTACATTGACTTTTATGCATATTTCAACATTAATAAGAAGCATCTGCCCTTGCACCACTCTTATAACAATATAACAATAATAAATATTTAACTCTTTATCCTTACTTACTCTTTATATATATACTTTATATATATATATATATTTACTCTATATACTTTATACTCTTTATACTTTATGCATGTGACAAAGGATCAAAGCACCGTGTTAAGATATTACAATATCAAGTACATTGTTTACAGCTTCTGTATCTGTATTTAATATTGATTTGATTGATAAATAAGCATGTTCACTGATCTTGAGAATACATTTCCACATATTAAATTGAAATAATTTACAGAAACAGACTGTTCGCCTCATAATGCAAAAAAGGCTGTAATACAAATGATATGCTGTTTGTGCTGCCTCTAAAACATGCCAGAATAAACACATACACTTTCAAAAAGAAAACCTATTGTACCTGAGGAACTGTCCTCGGTGTGTTTATGCATCCTGACATGTGACAAATAACCCCAGGCTTAAAGCTTTCATGCTCACATCATGTCCAAGTCCAAGCACAGCTTTGGGAAAGATTGAGTGACTGTCAGAGGCTCTCAGACAGACAGAAAGTGTATGTCGGTCTTCTACGAGACACATTTAAACAGGGCGTCTCCAAACCAATTCTCCTAGAAATTAGAGCTTTACTCCGCTCTTAACATTTGAAAAGAGCAATATAGACAGACGCACATATAAAAACATGAGGCCAATTTATTCAATTCAGTCCACATCTGTAGCTGGGATATAAATTAATGCTGCATACGGAAATACAAAGTTATTTTCCTCTGGGTCTTTTAGGCTGCTGAAGGGAAGCGAAATGATTAAATTATAATTACATACAAATTCATTAATATGAAAACTAGTCGGGCGAAATGGGGAACAAAAATATGTATATAAATGTCACATATTTCATTAATGCTTAACAGACTGAGAATTAGATACTCTACAGAAATGATCTCCCTTACATACCCGAGATTTCAGGTCGTATAGGTTCATCAGACACTTCTAGCCTCACCCCGACATATCCCCAAACCTGCTTTTAATACCACAAAAAGCATGTGTACTTCTGTCAAAAAATAGCTCAGTACGGCTTTTATACCAAAGGCTCGATTCTACAAATGAACAGTTATTAAAACATCCTGTGCCTATCGCGACATGTATTTATCAAAGTCATCGACCACATTAATTTGCAATTATACACACTACTCACCCGATCAATTATATTGATCTCATAAATATGTAAATAAAAACATTAATCCAGGGTTTGTAAGTATATACAGTGTGAAATAATCACACACACAAAACAACAAGGTTTAAAGAACAATTGACATAAATAAACATTTGAAAGTCATTACAGCGTTCAAGAAATGAGGAAAATTCATGCTACACACCTCTTCATCAATATCTGCATCATATAAACTGATCTATAGATGGTTTCAGCTGCAACAACATAAACAAACGTAACACCCAAACTTAATTTCCAAGAGACCTCTGCAAAGAATCAATAAATGTTGAGTAGTTTTAATTTAAAATAATACAATATTAATATACAATAAAATATTACTGTAAATTAATGTTAATATAAATAAAATATAAAATAAAAATTGCTATATTTTAACCAAACACAGGCTGAAAGTTAACTTTGGCTCAGGCGTTTGTGTCCAATGAAACCATCTAATTTGATTTAATTTGTGTCAATGTGCAACACCTAGACATTTTCATCGGACGCACACGCCTGGCCCGAAATTAACTGTGTTTGTTCATTGGTCTGGCAAGTGGTAAAAGAGTACATAACTAGGTATTTTTAAGGTTCTTCTTTGGTTTATGGAGTGTCCAACAACAAGTTTATGTACAGAGAATGTGTAAAAACACTATTGTTTCCTAATAATAGGTAATTATTCTTATCTTACTTCTTGACTGACTGTCTAATCCCCTCCTTTCCGCTAGCCTAGTCAGATGTGATTGGTCAGACGGTCTACAGCAAATGAGGCTCACGAGCTACTGTGTTTTGGGGAGAAGAGTTTAATTTTTGTGGGCAGTCCTAGCAAAACGTATATATAGTGATGTAATGTAGTGACGTAAATCCGTGGCGGTTTTGCAAATCAGACTAGGTACGACTCTTTTGCGTGATTCAGAGTCGATTGCCTTTCTTCCAAGCCAATAACTTTGTTGTTCATTTACCTTCGGATTTACATTTTGGCAGACTGCTCACTTTTAAACACGGCAACATTACACACTGCATGAAATGTAATTTTCATGATCTCATGTTATGTACTCTATAATAATATACATGTATATTTAATTTAATTCATATCACTATTTTATTGTCTAATAATTATATGAAATAAACAATTTGTTTATTTAATTGTATATTATTGTTATTAAATAAACGATTTGTTAAATTGGTCGTGCAACTTTGTCACATTTATGTTTAGCCAAGTAACAGTTCTTCTTCTGGTAACTCAAAATTTACTTTTTACTAGCAGGCTAACATAATTTACTTGTTGTTTTACTGTAATATTTTAAGAAATAATATGCAGGGACCCTATACTTTGGGGATGTTCACTGGAATTTGAGTTTGGGGTACAAAAGCGTGCCTACGTCGACCACATCCCCTGCACCAGCATCCCTCTCCAGATTCACCCGTTCACGATCCCCAGACTTTTGAACTACACTACTCATAAACCTTTTCAAGCCACACCGTTCATAATTGCACACAAAGCTGTAGACCATTTAGCCGATTTCTGCCCATGTTCTTTCTCAGGTCTACTCGTGCTTATGTTCGTTTAGTGCCGACCCAGTAGTTATATTTTACCCGTGTACCTGTTCACTTGTGGATTAAGTACCTGTTTACTTGTGGATTTTTTATTTGTTACCCGGGATAACTTACCTGTTTGATTTGTGGTCCACTTACCCGTTCACCTCTGGACATGAAATAAACTATACAGTGTCCAGTAAACCTGCTGACACATGCGCAGTTGTAATGAAGCACTTGCATCTTGAGGATCCATGTGCAGCTTTATTGAACCCAAAATTGTACAAGCAGAATTAATCACCAGAAAACACAATATCGAAGGCAAGACAGTTCGTAATCTAATCGCAGGCATGGGTCGGGGCAGGCAGCAGACAATCTTTAAATCCAGTGGCAGGCGTAAATTGAGGCAGGCGGCAAACAATCTTGAATTCCAGTAACCAGAGATCAGAGTCCAAAGACAAGCAGTAAACAAACACGAACGGTATATAGGCAATCCAAAGAAAATACACAGAAAGGCAGTTAGTATGAGATACAGCTCAGAAATGTTAACCAGGGCCAAACAAGACTTCGCAAAGATCCAAGGAGGGCACATGACTTAAATAACTCCCACGATGAAGTTCAGGTGTGCAAGTAATCAGAAACAGGCATGTGGGAAATGGAGTCCAAATAGGTTCAATATTCTCGGGAGGGAGCCCTCTGGTGGCGAACGGAAGAGTCTGCAAGAACCTCATTCGTGACAGAGCCCCCTGCGAGCGGCTCCTGACACAAGGAGGCAAAGACGCAGGGGTCTTCCACGTGGTCGGGGTGCCGGTCTCTCCGGATGCGCTCTATGAAACTCTGCAATGAGAGTGGGATCAAGGACCTAATCTACCTCGTTAACCCAGGAACGCTCCTCCGGCCCATACCCCTCCCAATCCACCAAATATTGTAGGATTCTTCCCCGGCGCCTGGAATCGAGAAGGTCGTGGACCTGATACGCCTCCTCGCCATCCACTAGGATGGGTGGGGGACCCCGAACACCAGTCTGCTCCTCCTCTCCCGCTCTCGGACCACCAGTGGGTTTCAGGAGTTAGACATGAAACCTAGGAGAGATCCGATAATTAGATGGCAATTCAAGATGAAAAGAAACTGGTGTAATTTGTCTGATAATTTTGAAAGGACCCACATACCTGGGTCTGAGTTTCTTGCACGGCAACCTGAGATGAATATCTCTAGTGGAGAGCCAGACCCATTGACCTGGAGTATATACTGGATTTGGACGGCGTTGGTGATCGGCCTGCATCTTCTGTCTCCTGACAGCACGTAGAAGGTGTGTATGAGCATGATTCCAGATCTCCTCACTTCTCTGAAGCCAGCTATTAACAGCAGGTAACTCGGTGGGATCCCCAGACCATGGAAAAAACGGGGGTTGAAAACCCTGTATACATTGGAATGGCGTCAGTCCTGTAGAGGGTTTCTGAAGTGAATTCTCTGCGTATTCTGCCCACATAAGGTAACGACTCCAGTCCATTTGATTTTGTTGACAATACGATCTGAGGAAATGGATGATCTCTTGATTAAGACGTTCAGTGTTTCCATTAGATTGTCTTCAGGGATACCATAAAAACGAAAAATGGAATTACAAATAACCTCTGCTGTCTCCAGTGCAGAAGGCAGTTTGGGAAGGGGAATGAGACAACAGGCCTTGGAGAAACGATAAATAACAGTGAGTAAAGTGGTATTACCATTAGACTCAGGAAGGTCCGTAATGAAGTCAAAGGCAATATGGGACCACGGACGGCGAGTGGGTAATGGTTGCAGTAAACCCGCTGGTAGTTGCTTGGAGGATTTGTTTGTGTTACAAGTAATGCATTCGTGAACACATTTTATGGTATCAGCACGCATGGTGGACCACCAGAAGCTGTTCTGAAGGAGTTGGTAGGTGGGAGTAATTCCAGGATGACCAGAGATGGGGGCAGAATGTACATGTAGAATTACCCTTTTACGTAAGTCCAGCGGTACAAAGGTCCTGTCATGAGGGCATTCAGGGGGAGTGGGCTCTTGTGCATTGGCCTGTGCCAGCTCGGTCATAATATCCCATTGAATAGGGGCCACGATTATAGATTCAGGCAGAAGATTAGCATTAGATATGTCGAAGGAAATTTTTTTTCATAAAATGAAAAAACTAAACAAGCCTATAAAATACAACAGTTTAAATCAAAATACAGCAAATGAAAAGATAAAATCAAAATAAATAGGCTTTTACTTGTAAAGTAGGTTTTAACTGGCAACTCGTACTGCTTGTAGAATTTCTGAAGCATTCACTTAAACAGCGTTTTTTCGACCGTGCGGAATGGAACCACTTCCTCAACTAGATACTATGTAACGGCGGCTGTAAGGCATTTATGCGTGTTCCTTTCACAACGGTTTTCGATAGATTTTGCAAAGGATTCAGCTACTCCTAACTGTCGACTGGTACCGGCCTCGGCTGTCATTTTTGAGGTTGCTCCGCGACTTGACGCGTGTGAAGGCAGCTGCGTTTCGTGTTACAGGCAACTTTTTTCTGCAAATCGGCTCATCTAAATTAGCTGGCTCTCCCTTTCGGTTCAAACCCAAAGTATTCCCAAACTGGCGACGTTACATGACACCTGCCATTGCGTCCATCTTTAAAACACCCGATACTAACAGTTGGTGGGACAATGATACACGTAACACTTGTATTCGTCATTAGTTTATTAAACATTCATTGCAGAATGCAAAGGTGTAAAAAAGAACAGCATACCCTAATGCCATACCCAAAAAAGGTGGTTGCCGCGGTTTCTGCGGTTGCGTTCCTGTCCCTGCGGTTGGCTTGTCAGTAGCGCGGTAGTGCAAAACAGCGGTTACCGCGACAGCTCTACTTGGGAGTTATTGAGTGCGGGACTAGGTCTATGGCACAGTCTACTGGTCGGTGAGGAGGAAGTTCAGAGGTAGATTCAACCTTTACTGTGGCAGACTGAATGGGAAGTGACAAGTTGGTTGTGATGCACTTGGAGTAACACATAGGATCCCATTGCATGATTCGACATTCCTTCCGTGAGATGAGCGGGTTATGTTGATGTAACCAAGGTAAACCAAGAAAAATGTGGTTGTGAGTTGATGTGATGACGTAGAACTGTATAATTTTAGTGTGCATAATCTAAGTTACCAGTTGTAAATAGATGGTGACATGCGCAATCTTTCCATCTCCGAGTGGGTGTCCGTCTAGCGCCTCCACTGACAAATGAGAAATACAACCAGTTAACGGAAGTCGATGTCGTTGAACAAATTCTTGTGATATGAAATTTCCCGCTGCCCCAGAATCAATTAAGGCTGATGAGACGATCTCTCTGCTCTCTACTTTCAACATTACAGACACTTTCATACAAGAGTTAGAATGATGCAATTGAACGCACGGACTCACCGATGATGTTTTATGTCGAAATGGTCTCGTTGGACATGTTGCTATCAAATGACCCTCCTGACCACAGTAAAGACACAGATGCAAACGTAGTCGGCGATTTCGTTCTTCAGGAGTTAGGTGAGTGTAACCAAGCTGAATAGGTTCTGCCGGAGGTGTAGAAAAAGGGATAAAAGTACTGGATGTCGTCTTTTGAATCGGACGACGTGAACGAATGAGATTGTCAATCTGTATTGCGAGATCAATGAACTGACTGAGTGTTCTTCCCTCGTCTCTACAGGCTTGTTCAGCTTGAAGTTCTAGACTAAGCCCTTTACGAAAAAGTAGTTTTAATGTGCTCTCCACCCAGTCGGTTTGTGCTGCAAGCGTGCGAAATGTTAAAGCAAGTACTCAAGTAGCCGGTCATCCGCATCCTTGCCTCCTTCAGAATGTTCAAAAATCTCCCTGAACCGCAGCAGGAAGTTATCAAATGTAGGAAAAGCTGTACCGTCATGCCTCTAGACCGCCGTCAACCATTCTAGAGCCTTGCCCTTGAGAAGTGAACAGACTAGTGAAATCTTACTAGAGTGTGATGAATACGTCGCTGGTTGTTGGTTGATAAACAAAAAGCACTGTAATAAAAATCCCTTACATTCACTTGTGTCGCCGTCAAATTTATCAGGCAAAGCCAGGCGAGGGTTCACAGATGGTAGCACTTGAGATAATGTCTGATTAACTTCCTGTGATTGAACGGGTACTGGGTTTGCTGGCGTTAATCTCAGCGTTTGAAGTGTCCTGACAAGTTCCTCCGTTAGTGTGGTTAGATGAGTCAGCTGATGTTGATGAATGGCGGGTTGGTTTGCCTGGACAGATAATTCTGAAGAAATCTGTTCCATAGCTGCTGGATCGTGGGTTGGCGAAGTCTTATGTAATGAAGCACTCCCATCTTGAGGATCCATGTGCAGCTTTATTGAACCCAAAGTTGTACAAGCAGAATCAATCACCAGCAAACACAATATCGAAGGCAAGACAGTTTGTAATCCAATAGCAGGCATGGGTCGGGGCAGGCAGCAGACAATCTTGAATTCCAGTAACCAGAGATCAGAGTCCAAAGACAAGCAGCAAACAAACACAAACGGTATAGGCAATCCAAAGGAAATACACAGAAAGAAAGTTAGAATGAGATACAGCTCAGAAATGTTAACCGGGGCCAAACAAGACTTCGCAAAGATCCAAGGAGTGCACATGACTTAAATAGCTCCCACAATGATGTTCAGGTGTTCAAGTAATCAGCAACAGGCATGTGGGAAATGGAGTCCAAATAGGTTCAATATTCTGGGGAGGGAGCCCTCTGGTGGTGAATGGAAGAGTCCTCAGGAACCTCATTTGTGACAGCAGTAACATTTGTTTATGTTATTGCTTTGAAATCATCTATAGATGCCAACTTCTTGCTTTAGGTTAAACAGTAAAAAATTTTTTGCTGCCTTCAATTTTTAAGCCAACCATGGGCGTCGCTAGCTCTATTTATTCAGGGCTCTATCCCCGATTGTTTGTAGACTAGCCCTGAATGTTTTGGCCTGGAAATATAATAATAGGAATTGAGTAACTGGACGTTTAAAATTAGCGGTTGACCCTGTGTACATGATGCTGACTGCAGTCTCTCTCACACACGCCAAGTCTGATACACAATCAGAAACGCACATATACACACCGCATGACTGATTTCAACCTATCCCTAGAACATCACCATGCAGTTGAGCTGCTTGATAAAACAAAAATATTACTGTGTGAGGGTAGAGAAGACTACAGAACTGCAATGGTAATGCAATGATGGTGCCTGTCCCTCATGTGAGGTCAGTGAGTGGTTTGTGTGAATTTACGTTTTATGAGGCCGTTGTAGAAATGTGTTTTCTCTAGTAGCTCCTCACCATAGAACTAACAGCTGGCTTAGGATACTATCCCACTAAAGACTGTCCGGTTAGACACCAAATGAGGGGCCACTTGCCTTATGAAAACAACCTATTTATTGTCACCACTCACAAGACTGATTTGGGTGTAGTAGTTATAACAAACAGTAACAAAGATATGAATATACATAATAATAAATTACACCAGTTAAACATATTGGCAATAACAAGGCACACTTAATTAAGCTCAATAATTAAATTAAATAATAAACCATGAAGTTTAGAAGCAATACAAGACAGTTTGTAACTTCTGTCTTATATGCAACGCACAACTGTAATTTGACACCTTATAGCGCCGCTCTGTCAGGTCTACCGTCAAATATAAAAACATACAGCAGTAACCACACAGACTAACCTTAACATAAACCCGACAAAACTCACCTGAACGCATTCTTTGTTGTTTTTAAGAGACGTTCCAAAACTAACGTCTAGAGAAATGTTTCTGCAACTTATTCCCAAATGTCAGTGTGAGTGCGTGTTCAAGTGAATGAAATGCGTTTCCGGCTCTGATCAATTTGAAAATTCCTGTCACAGCGTGTGTATCTGCATGAACACGTGTGTGCTTGAGATGGAGATCGCAGATATTCCATTAATGAAGACCAGGCTCGGTCCAATCACGAGTGGTGCTGGTCGAGAGAGCCCGACCGTGTGTGGACTGCAGGTGGCGTGGCACAGACCAAAACATGTCGCAAACGTTCACAGGACACCTTTATGTCGAATAGAGGCGCTCGTTTTCACTGCAGAACACAGACAGCAAATATAAAGTGACAGGTTCATGCGTCTTCGTTTAAGTTCTATTTCCCACAGTCGTGAAGCTGTCTTGCACATCTCGCATTTTGCTGCTCATGTAAAATAAATCTATCATGAACTTCTGCATTCGTACGAATTGATTATGAGACACTTCAAATTTCAAAACAAAGCGGATGTAATATGGACACGCACGCATAAACAAATAAAAAAAATGCAAGACTTTACATATTTATCGCTGAATGTGTAGCTATTTCTGGCAGAGAAAGCGAAGCAGTTGTTTGCGTATTCATCTCTCGAAGGAATTCAATGACACTCCATATTAAAGCGAGAACAAGGCATCGGCGCTGTATAGATGAATTCACCTGTCAGTTAGAAAATGGCAGAGACAGTCTTTATTCTGCACCAACGCATCACTGAAGCGTTACGCATCTGCAGGTTTGCCTATCGATCTTATTTAATGTCACCCTCCATTTCTATGCAAATATATACAGTAAAGACTAAAGCGTGTGGACACTTTGCGGGCAAGTTTGTGAAACGTCACTACCAGTGGCGTTGCTAGGCCCTTTTTAGGGGAGCTAAAGCCCCCCTAAAGTTCTAGCTCAGTCCCCCCTAAAATATTGTGTGTTATGTAATCTGTACAAGAATTCTAGATCGCTTTATAGCCCCCTTTAAAACTCTTATTATGTAAACGGCGTTAGGCTGCGTTATTTAGCGCATTCTTCAGTTCACACAGTAGCACATTGGAGTTAACGTCATTAGCAGTAACGTTATAAGGTGTGTTCATTAACATGACGTCTGCCTTTTTGCCATTCTTTGTTATAAATGCATCTTAATATGATGTGGAAGCGATACAAGACCCTTTCCCATCCACTGTTTAAAAGTTTTTTGTGCGTTCACCCCTCGTTAACTTTACCTCAAGGCACCAAACACCAATGACGGCATACTTCCACGATCAAGATGATATTGTATCGGACAGAAAGTGTCATTAATGATGATGTGCTATAGTTATAGAGAGTCAACGGTAGTTTTGACAGCTCCGGAAAGAGGACGGGCAGAGTTACTGTAGTTCAGCCCGGTGCGGCAGTGTTATTCATTGTTCTGAGTTCCGAGGAAATAAAAGTGTACAGAAGCTCTATGTCGTTTTTCAGACGCTTCAGTATTTTTATCATTAATTGAAAACATATTGTGGAGGTAATAGATGAACACACAGTCATGCAGAGAGAGTGACAGCGCTAGTGCTAAACAGAATGAATGGCAGGGAAACATATTAAGTTATTCTTACTAAATAATGATTCAGCAGTTGATTGTGATATTTATTTTATGGATTTGTGGCTGTTGTTGTCACTTTGAAATATAAATGTTGCAGATTGACCGATTAATGTGATATTCATTTGAATAACAATAATGTGTATTTATGCTTTTTTGCATATTCTTTCTTAATTATTTATTTTAGTAACGTATACAATATGTGGTGATTAGAGTGTGGCTCTCTCTCTATATATATCCTCATTGGAGGCTGAGCCCCCCTAATATTGAAAACCTAGAATCGCCCCTGGTCACTACACAAATGCCAAGTTCATTCATTTCTTGGATTTAGAGACTTCATCTGTGTGCACCCTGTCTGTAATGGAATGATCATTACCTGCCAGCAGAGGGCATTAGTCAGAACTGTGAACCTGCATTTGCACGCAAAGATCCAGCCGGAGGGGTGTTACAGTTTACATCAATTTCATGACACCTTAACATAGACGTCAACAAAACTCAGATGAGACATGAGTGTGATGCCAAATCGGTTGTCTTCTGTGAAAAAGATAATGTGATATTTAATTCATTTTCACAAACAGTTAAATTTTGTGCTCCATGTGACTTGTGATGTATGTTTCGGTCTTCTGGAGTCAAACAATCTAAAGCTTTGTGTGAGAAACAGATTTTTTATTTACCCTGTGCACCGCTGTTCTCATCATCTCACCTATCCTAATATGTCTTCTTAATCACATCTTTCAATTGTTCCTCCTAGACAAGAATGAGATCACATATTCTCATACTCGGCAAACGTTGATGCAAACGTCCTCTCTAGAATTTACAAAGAGATAAAGTGTCTTGCATTTCTCATTTATGCATGAATCTAAACGTGTGCTCTTGAAGTCTGAAACTTTGAGTATGCAGAGAGATAAAGACAGAACAATAAATGATATTTTGCAAACGTCATCCTCCTGGCAGCCACTTTATCTTTAACAGTATAAAATGGGAGGAGGGGATTGACGTACAGCTGGAATGCAGATGAACTCGAGCTAGTTGTGATGCATCGAAACTTCCTCGGATTCAATAATTTCCCCTCAGTTCCGCAGTGCGAAGAACACCATTCTGAAGGGGCGGTGGTGCTGAAAGAAGTACAGAGTGAGGATGTATAGGAGGACAAGAAGTGAACCTGTCAATCACAGAAGAGCCAAACAGCAGGTATCAACAAGAGTTATCCTACAGATCAAACATCAAACACACTGATGACCGAACAACAGCAGACCATCCACTGTTGTGTAAAAAAGGCATTGTAAGGCATTTAATAATTGAAAATAAAGGAGAAAACAGGAAAATAAACGTACAAACAGCGGGCGGTTTTTGATGCATCTGGCTTTCTGAAAAACACGTCGCTCATTTGACAAGCTGCTCTGTGTTGCTCCAGAGATTTTTTCACATCGATTAACAGAGCCATTTAATGACTTTACTCACTGGGTGCAAATAGAAAATCGAAGTACAGGCTAAATATCAGATTGATAAAACTGTCACAAGAGACCTACAAACATTATACAAGCCAAGCGCTTTGAAAATGAGAATTGTTAAGTAAACGGCTGTAAGAAATGTCTGTATTCTATCAGGCAAAGAATGTCTTTGAGTGCTGATAAATCTGAAAATAAATTGATTTAAATAAAAAAAGAGAAACCATTGATAAATGTCAGGGGGTTTCACTTTTTTGAGAAACAGAAAACAAATGAGTGCTTCCGTTCAGCAAATGAGGGAAATTAAATCATCACCGGCCTTCATACCCTCTTTTGCTCTCTCCTCACGTCACCGAGATACATAATTGAGCCCCCAGCAAATGACAAGAACTCAAAACCACTGAGATGTCTTCCAGCCCAACATGCTGTTTCATCCTTCTGAATAAGACATATTCCCATCACTGTCAAAACTCTGAACCTCAGTCAGAGACCGGCCTGCCAACTAGCCCTACTAACCTGGACGGAAAGTTGCCCGGTACCTTCCTCTCTCTCTCACTTGCTGCTTTCTGTATCTTGCTGTATTTCAATCTCTCTAGCCTCCCTTCCATGTAGTGCCACAGCAGATCTGTGAACGAGCCCAGGGTGTATTTGTAATTCATGAGACAAGAGAAAGAGAAGTAAAAGATGATGCATGTCTTCGGGGTTGACCTCCCTCCATAAATGTGGGCGCTGCAGCTAAAGCTTCTCTTGTATTTAGCATGTGAAACAAAAACATCAGACTGGATTATATTAGATCAAAACAGAGATGCCCGTTTACATAAAAATGAATTAAAGAAACAGCAAAACTCTTTGGAAATTAACAACGCTTTTACTATAGTAGAGGTGAAGTAACCAATTTTGGTGGATTAACTACCGTTTGTGTCAGCAGGCAGACACGGGACACGGAGGTCAGTACTATGACAAGGGAGTTTATTGTAAAGCAAGACAGAATATGGGTAAAGCAAATACAGTGGAGACGAGGGGCTTGAGCTACGAAAGTCTATGAGTCTTATCTGATTATGAGTAGTTTGTTCAGTCCACTGGATTAGACGAGAAACAGGAGAGCCATGAGTCGAAGACACACACAAAGGTTGAGTGGAGTCCAAAGTGCTTGGTGAATCTTCAGGAGATACTGCGGTAGGGTTGAATCTCATATCAAGTTTGAGACCGGACAGTGAGTGAACTGGGGGAGTTTGACTTTATAGTGTGGGGTTGGTTATTGGTGGCAGGTGTGTGATCAGTACTCAGGTGAGTGAGATCTGTTGATTGCAGTGGGTGAAGCTGGTGGTGTCTGTGTTGGCTCTCTGACAGTTTGTCCACACATGGAACAAAACCTTAGAATACTTTGGAGTTACTACAGTAAACTGAAGTAAAGATACTATTATGTTTTTTAACCTTTACCGTAGTAAATATTAAAGTATACTGAAGTATTTATATGGGTATTACCACAGCTGAACTACAAATATTGGTAAAAAAATGTAAGTGCGCGCTCACGCTCCATGCAGTGACGTCACGACGCGCCCGTCATCTACATGTACCGTAACAGGTAACATGTGATACTGCATCCCTCGTTTTTCATAGATTGTTTAATCATAATATGAAAAAATGTTCAATAGTTTTTTTCATGTCGTTAATGTGGTATTGATTCTTGAACTAATGAAAAAACAGTGTTTGGTTATTAGTCGGTTTGGCTTTGTGTCTTGCTGGGTGACCAAATATATAATTAAAATACAAATGAAGATGTATTGGGTCATGTGAAGCTCTTACTTTCTCCCATTCTTTCCTTGTGTTCTCTCGCAACACATTGGCTTTTTCTGCTTTTATTTTCATTTATTAATGAGATGTTACCAAACATCATGGTGATTAATCTCTGAGGAACATTTCTACCCCTTCAAGCCCCCCTAAAAAAAAACACAAATGGGTGTAAACGCTTGTTTTCCTGTTTTATCTCCGGGGTGTAAATCTCAACCCATCGCTTTCATGTGAGCAGCGAGGATTCATGTTGGCTCAGCCTTTTCGCTGGACCCTTTCATCCTTTTCTTTTGATACCGTTTCTCTTTTATTATTAGTTGTTAAAGTGTGTTTCTGCTGGGTATAAGTGTCTTTGTTGTGTATTTTCTCCTACTGCTTTTTCTGGTACTCATTCTTCCCTTGAGTGGAGAAGCATTGCTACTACTGAGAGGAAATGATGTTGTGACACAGAAGCAGGTGTAGACAGCAGTATGAATGCCAGATGGTGGTGAACGATGAAAAAACTTCTGAAATTGAGAAGCAATTGATCTGTGTTGGCGGGCGATTATTGTCTCAAATTCTGTAAATTCTGCAAAGACAATAGTTGTGTGATATTAAAACTACAAAACCTGAATGAAGTAGATAGTGGCTTAACAAAATTTGTCATATGTTTTAAAAGCACAATAATGTAATTTAAAGTTATATCTATAAAAAATCTATATATATATATATATATATATATAAATATACAAACAAAAAAGAACAATCCTCAGTACTTAATTCTCAATCCAGATAAGGGTTGCCCAGCGCCGCAAAGTCTGCTGGGTAACTTTTGACGCTACAGTAATTTGGCCATAATCTTGTTTCTTGATTATTGTTTTAATGAAACAGCTAAAACTGCACGCAAACATATGTTCCATAATGAATTGTAATCCCATTAGATGCATTTTGGAATTACAAAACTAGAAGCATTTGCATATGCCAACTTTCTTCAAAGTCTTGTTAGAATGATCTCATCTCGCTCTCTTTCCAGAGTTCTCAATGTAGGTCCTGAGAAGAGAGAGCGGAGAGAAAAAACCCAAGGAAAGATGGATTACAAAATCAGACCTGATAAAACTAAAGAATTACTGATGACTTCATTCCTAGAGAGAAAGAGAGGTGAGCCGGAGGAGATTTATTACCATTCTCTACAACTCTTAATTTAACATGCTGTCTTTTGTGGAGGGAGTTTAGGTTTTACCGGAGTGCCAGAAGTGATTTATGTTGTAATTCATCACAAAGAGCGGTCAGAAATATGAGTGCGAGGAGCGAGATAGGCAGGTACCTAAATGCATCTCGAGAGGAACGTTTTGAAAAGAGACGTTCGACATGGTCCCATTACAATTATATTAAACTAAAACAGCATATAGTGTTTGCAAAAAAAATTCAATTCTGTTTATTTATTCAACAAGCATTTCTTTACACAAATGAGATTTCAGTGATAGTGGCTAAATATCACAAATTTGTATTAAAATGTTGCACAAAAATCTTATTTGTTTGGCCTCTGTGAGCTGTCATGTTTAGAAAAGCAAAGCAAAGATTTAACAAGAACCCTTTTGTGTTCCACAAGATATCATACAGGTTGAGAACTATTCCTTTACCTTTGACATTCATCTGTTCTATTTTTATTCCCCCGTCTTTGTGTGTTTATGTGTTTAAATGTTGTAGGCACGACTGCAATGGTTATGGAGGCTTATAGCCACGTTCTGCTCACCTTGTCAGAACTTATCAGCCTGTTTCTGCTTTGTTATTGCTGGAGGCATGAATTAATTCAACTACAAATACGGCACACTATACTCTCCTCGCCGTTCATGAACACAATCCATGCCTCATTTTTCATGTTCTCTGTAGTCATATCTTTCCACTTTCTCTAGGCTTTATTCTTCTTATGTGAAATGGAGAAATACGCTACCTGGATGTTATGTTATTGGGATGGCCTTTAAGATACCGAGGCATACTCTTGACCTCTCTGTAGGTTGTTTTTGTACAGTGGATGTATTTTTCTATCTTATCTTATCTTATTTCTCCAACAGGAGTCTTAGATTTGACATACAACTGACTCGTCACCCAATGAGAGACCCCTGAGCCTTGCATCATGTGCTCCAGGGTTTCCTCTGATTCAGAAACAATCCCCCAAAAAACAAGAATATTAATGTAAATGCGAATGTGAATGCGAATACATTGGTGTCGGGCAAAATTTAGGTTTTAAACGGACAGTCCACACAAAAAGGAAAATTCCGTCATCATTCACTCACTCTCAGACTGACCTGTAGGTACATACATTTCTTTGTTCTGCTAAACATGAAGGAAGATATTTGGAAGAATGTCAGTAAACAATCAGATCTCATCCCCCATTTACTACCATCGAAGGGAAAATAAATCACCCACTTTGAAAGTCATCACTCGATGAATGGGCGCTATCAGCTCGTACATATGGGACAGAAAACACATTTCTGTATTGTGTTCGCTTATTAAATAATTAATCACAGTTGAAATACTCAATTTTATCATTTAAATGGCCTCACCTGAAAATATCAACCGGGAAATAGTGCAACGTCTCCTCTGGCCCATATGTATGAGTTGACAACCACCATTCAATCAAGTGATAACATTCGAAGCGGGTAAATAAATACAAAATGGGGGATGAGATCTGTTTGGTGACTGACATTCTTCCAAATATCTTCCATTGTGTTTAGCAAAACAAAGACATTTCTAAAGATTTGGAACAGAATTTTCATTTTGGGGTCCCTTTAAGAAGTATGTGGGCAAGTCTGTGATAACATCAACCTTTTCATAAAAAAATCAACTATCGTTTTTTACTATACTGATAGCACAGATGTCAACACTTGGTGGTTCAAATACCCATGTGAGGTCTCTTAAGTTTTTTTATATTTTTAGTGCATAATATTTCACAGTCAGTGAAGTGCCCTTTTCAGGATTGTCACATCCATAATAGTCCATATTCCTCATAAATTGGGCGCATGAAAACTTAAATAAAGTAACATTTATGTTCTACAAGGGGCATCCCTTCTCCATTCGTTGGGTATAATTTACTTTTTGCAAGCAGTTTGATTGACAGGTGATCTTAGCTTTGATGATTAATATGAAAAAATTGCTTTTTCATTATTGTAACAGTGATATTTACACAGCTTTGATGGACGTTCTTAATGAAGGAGAATATCGAAGTTCATATCACAGCTATAACAAACACCGATAAGAGACATGATATTTTTGAAATCATTCATTTTGAAATTACAGACGGAAGTGTCCGGGAAGTGGTGTTTTAAGGCCGAATATAATACTAAATGATATATTACTTACATATTACATGTATGAGCAAGCTGGCAAGCCACTGGAAAGCTGGAAAACCACACCAAAAGTCCATAAGTCAGTACACTCTAAATGTTACAATGATAGAAATTTACCAGGAGCTGCTTTGGAAATTTTACTCTCCTCAATCGTCTCAGGTAAAAGAGGCGCTGTTGGGCCTTTCCTACAACTGAGGCAGTGTTAATGCCCCAGGAAAGATCCTCAGCCGGATGGTGAGACCATGTTGCACCCTGGGTCGTGCCGGAAACACGAGTAGTTCTGTCTTGGCAGGGTTCAGCTGGAGGTGATGCTCTTAAATCCTAGCTGAGATGTCTTCTAGGCAGGCTGTAATGCGAGCTGCTACAGTGGTATTGGATGAAACGACATGTAGATCTGGGTGTCGTCAGCATAACAGTGATACGAGAAGCCGTGTGCCCGTATTATGGGTCCCAAGGATGTCGTGTAGATGGCAAAAGCAGCAGTCCAAGCACCGATCCCTGAGGGACCCCAGTGATCATGTGGTGAGCAGTGGACAGCGAGCCCCTCCATGACACCCTGAAGGATCTGCCAGAGGGGTAGGATTTGAACCAGCAGAGAGGAGTGCCTGAGATTCAGAGAGATGATATGGTTGTTAGCAGTATCTGGTGATGGACAGTGTCAAACGCTGCAGATAGGTCTAGCAGAATCAGGACCGAAGATTTAGATTCTCAGTCTCAGTGGATTGTTTAAACTATATCAAAAAGGTTTAGTAAAAAATGAAGAGATGGTTCAGTATATTTGTAACAAACACATTCTCTGAGAGTTTTCATGTCACATCCATGTATATGTAGGTAGGTAGGTAGAGAGAGAGAGAGAGAGAGAGGGTGATAGATACATGAGAATGCTAAAAGATTTCCAAAAGATTTCAATTTTCTAGCTTTAATGCTTTAACTCATGCTGGCACAAACCTGATGGTCTCTCTTATCTCAGCATGATAGAAGAGTTTCCCGTCTGTTATCTAAATTAGAGTTTCAAAAGAGAAGTCAAAAATGTGTCAAACTGAGCTCAGATCTGTCAAGTCTGCAATCAAAAGTCAATATTATTGAAGATCTCAGTATGAACTCAAGTATTTTTCATCAAATTTACTCAAATTATTGACCTCTACAATCTACATTAATTTGATACCTCCATACTCGTCATGTGTTTCAACAATTGTCACATTTGTTTCTGCATTTACATTTAGTCATTTAGCAGATGCTATTATCCAAAGTGTCTTACAAATGGAGTTAACAATGGAAGCAATTGGAACAACATAAGGACAACAAAAAGTGCAATAAAACTGGTCTCACAAAGCCTTCCACAGTATACAGAGCTAAGTATATTTTGGAGTAGAAAAGAGATAGAAGTTAGAACTGATCGGTCAGGTGCCGACGTAAGATATGTGTTTTCAGCCAATTCTTTAAGATGGCCACAGAATCTTCTGATGTTGTAGCAGTGAGCAGGTCATTCCAAAAATGTGGAAACGATCCAAAGAAGGTACGTGAGAGGGATTTTTTACCTTTTAGGGATGGCACCAAAAGACGTTGTTCGTTTGTAGGCCAGGAGCTGAGTCTTGAATTTGATGCGAGCAACTACAGGGAGCCAATGTATCTTAATGAAGAGAGGAGTGACGTGTGCTCTCATTGAAGACCACTCTTGCCACTGCATTCATGATCATCTGTATAGGTTTTGTTGTGCAAGCAGAAAGTCCAACTGGTAGCGCAATGCAATAGTCCAGTCCAGACGGAACAACAGCGTGGACTAGGACTTGCGAGCATACTCGGAGAGGAAAGGCTTAATTTTCCTAATATTGTATAGGATGAATCTACAGGACTGTGTGATGCTGGTAACCTGATCTGAGAAGTTTAGCTGATCATCAATCACCGTTGCCAGATGTGATGCTTGATGAGCCCAGTTGGATGGAGAAGTTGTGATGAATCTTTGTAATGGCCGGTATTACGAGCAGTTCTTTTTTTATAAGGTTCAGCTGCAGGGGATGGTCCTTCATCCAGAGCGAAATGTTGCTCAGGCATACGGCGTGCAGAAAGAGTTGGATCGTTGGGCTGAAATGACAGGTGTAGTTGTGTATTAGTTCTTAGTTAAGGTTTTAATCTTTCCAAATTAGCATCATTCTCCTCACAAACGCCTTTTACAAAGGAAAAGCAAGGATTCTCTCTTTTCCAAATGAAACCTTCTCATTTCAAACAGAACGTTTGATGATTATTTGTTTAACGCTGTGGTGATTCTCTGTGATTTGTGGAGATGTTAGATGTGTTGAGTGTGTTAGGGGACATCAGCTTTGGTTTGGGTTCTCTGTGTGATTTCCGGGGAAGCTCAAGGCAATGTTTGTCTTCCCACAGAAGGAAACAGAAGTCACAGCTGAATCTCGCCTCAAGCTCTTCCAGGTTATCCAACAAATCCACATGCTTTGTTTTGGTGCTTTTACTTGGACCTCACCTTCAACTCGTGCCTTTCCTTCTGAATGCGTACACTCTAGCACATTTAACATGGCCGTTGACTTTTTCATCGTGACTCACAGGTTTGATGAAATGCCTTCGAACCTATTTGAGATGACTTCTGGAGGACTATGAAGAAGCAAATGGGAATGAGCTGAATTTTTATTTTTACCTAAATCTGGTCAACGAAACAGCTGGGTCATTTATACAGTACAAACCAAATTATATAATAGGATACCAATACGAACACATTTTTAAGTTCTTCTACTAGCTTATTTTACCACAATATTGTCATTAAAGTGATAGTTCACCCAAAAAAAATTTTTGTCATTTACTCACCCTCTCGTCATTTCAAACCTTTATGATTTCTTCCACAGAATACAAGAGAATATATTTTGTAGAAAATCGGTAACCGAACAGCACTGGATCCCATTCACTGTAAGGACAAAAAATCAATGCAAATGAATGAGGTCCAGTTAACAACATTCTTCAAGATATCTTTTGTGTCCTGCAGAAGAAAGAAAGTCATACAGGTTTGAAATGACAAGAGGGTGAGTAAATGATGGCAGATGACTTAAAGACACCCTCTTGTTCAGTATTAGGTGGATTTCATTAATTCATTTTAATACTTTTTTCATCTAATCAGGTACACTGCACTTTATAATAACTTCAGTTTTATGAAGGAGTATTCCAATAATTCCATAACAAGTTTCTTCTAGAGTTTTGTTTTACATTTGCTTTTGTTGCTTTGCTATTTTAATATGTATATATATAATGTTTTTTTTAAATGTTTATTTTTTATTTCTTAGGAGCCATTCACACTTCGCATCTTTTGTGCATGCAAGTTCGTTATTTTAAATGTTGATGCCAGCAAATAGGGAGTGATGTGGTTGCAACGCGCACATTTTTCTAGGCGCCGCATCGAGATCCAAATATTTAGATTTTCAGAGTACTGCACACACACCGCGGGTCATGTGACAAGTGAAAGAGACGTGGCTTGCGATTTACAAGCACGATTTTAGACGCGAAATGTGAATGGCCCCTTAATAATTTTTTTTTAAAGATAATATAAATTTAGTTAAGCCTCTTACTGGCCCCAATGATGATCACGCCCTTGAATGAGACTCTTACAACTGCCTGCCCATACAAAGTTTTACAATATGCTGTTCTATAAGTTCAAGGCTTTTTTTGGTGCCAGACATTGGGTAAATTTTAAAAGAACAGCCAAAAATCGATTCCAGCTTTTATTACTGATATTATAGTTGTCTATGCAAAAGCTTGACACCTTGAGACCATTTATCTTTTTTTACCTGCTTTGTTCTTCATAGGCAGCCAAATCATCCATTCTGCTTTATTATTAATCAAATGCATTTACTAAAAATATTGGGCAATAATACCGTACTTTTGACCCATACAGAATGAGAAAATTCAGTAAGGTAGCTATAATTTCTCCAGCTGTTCCTATATTCGCATACATAGCACAACCCTATGCCTTACTGGTTATAAAAATACAATTAGTATATCTTTCCTGTATGTGACCCTGTCTTCTGTGAAACACAAAATAGAAAGGCCTATTTTGAGAAATGTCTCAGTGGTTTTGTGTCCATCAAATGTATGTCAATGGAGTTCAAGTTACACAGGTTTAGAATGACATGAGGGTGAATAATTGATGGAAAAAGTTTAATTTTCCTTTAAACCGTGTCTGAAGTATGTTCTGTTCTAGTTGTTGTTTGTTTGTATAAACAGTTGTTTCTGCTTTCAGTACGTGTGGTTTGGATAGGTGTGATGTTTGCAGTATCAGGACAGAGCTGTCAGCACACCGGATGGTCGCTCAGTTAAACCAGAGAAAACTGTGTACAAGTGACTGTGTGTTTGTTGCCTGAGGTGGGGAGTGTGTTTGGTGTTTTAGCTTGATGCGTGACAGAAGTGGTTCCACTCAGATCTCCCCCTGGAGTTCAGTGGAAGCGTCTCCTCAGCTGCCGGCCGGTGTTGAACTGAATTCAGCTGGAGAGGATGAGGGAACTTGGCTTCGTTCACCTGCGCTCCGCTAAAGAGCTTTTGACAAACATAAGAGCTTTCTTCTCAGAGCAAAGCGCTTCACATTTCCAAGATAAAAACAAGAGTTCAAACCGTCCCGTAGGAAAGAAAAAATCACAGATGAGATCTCTTTTACATCTCAGTTATTTATCTTAGACATCAAGTAGAGATTAAATGGAGAGCAAATGGGAACATTTTCTCAAGTCTCATCTGTGTCTAAGATATTTCTCCAAGAAATCTAACTGTCTCTGTCATTAGAGTTTCAGAAGAGATGTCATTAATGTGTCAAACTGAGCACAGATCTGTTAGGTCTGCAATTCAAAAGTCAATTTTATTGAAAATATCTATATGAACTCAAACATCTCTCATCAAATTAGTCCAAAACCTCCACAATCTACATTTATTGTAAACCTCCATACTCTTCATTCCCATCTCATTTGTTTCTGTCTTCATGTCTCATAAAGACTTTGAGAGAAACATCTGAGACTAAATTGAGACTTCAATTAAAAAACTGAGAACTCCATCAAATCTTGGAAAAAACTTGATGGTGAAACAGAATAGTTAGGTTGTTGATTATTGTCAATTTGAGATACCATGAATATATAGTTTTGCATTATTGTGGTTGTGGCTTAACAACCATTCAAATAATTTATGAATTATCATAAACGTTATGTTGCAAAGTGTTTATGACTAAAAGCATTCACTGTTGTGTTTTGAACAGGCCATAATAACCCGACACTAAAAAACAACATGTCAGACAGTTATTGTGTAGTAAAATATTTTACAGAGCTTTTAATGGGTTTTGAAATTAAGCATTCATAAAGAATGAAATGTCACACTTAAAATCCACTTTATCTCTGCCTTAAATATTGCGGTGCGTGTGTGGTTGTTAGATCCTCTACATAAAAGCGCGAAGCTTGTGGAGTAATGGATGTAATTAATAGTATAAAAGCTGGTGTTTTAACCCTCATTGCTCAAAAATGACGAATCAGCTGATATTCTCGTGTATCTTCACTTCATCTCACGTATCTTCATATCATGTCTCGTTTTTATGTAGTCCCACAGTAACTGTCTCTGTGTACTTCATGCATCTTCAGTTCGTAAGAACTGGAACATGAACCAACCAAAAACCTCTTCTCTCATCCCATTTACTCATCCTCAAGTCATTTTGCTCCCATATTGTGTGTTGTTCATTCAATTCAACTTTATTTGGGTTAGCTTTATATTAGATACAGTACAACTTAGTACAGAGAGTATGGGCAATATAAAAACTGAAAATTATGAAATATATAAAATACGTAGCAATTATTTTAAAAGCTGTAACTTGGTGATACCAACTGTGAAAATCACCATCTGTATGTTTTGTTCAAAAAGGATTTATCATCAAATTAAAATTAATATTTAAAAAAGGTCCTGATTGGTTCAGTCACAGTCAAAGCCATTTGGGAAACATACACCTGTTGGAGCATTACATCACACCATTCCACCTGTGTTGCTTGGTAACCAGTTTGTTACATTGCAAAACTACATTGCTGTGCGGAAGGAGAATTTTTACCGCCATTGTTACATTTTTGTTGCGTTTTATTTTATGAAACCTTGCAAGGTTGATGGAATAACTGATTTAAAAAAGCGTACAGTTCTAGATTCACATTTCTGTGTTCGGTACAATGACAGATCTTTATTTCTGTTCACGTCCAAAAAAACACCATTTGAGGCTCGAGTGAATTATTCTTTTAAAGTGAAGTTTTGAAGACATTCTCTTCACATACTTTTAATAAAAAAATAGCAAAGCCTAAATTAATCCTGATCTTAAAATGTAGAACTGAGGGAGCCATAGAGAAGAGGCTTGAGGTTGGTTTATAACGTTTCCCCGCATTGACTGATCACTCCTCGCTACCCAAGAGTTCACAGAAACCAAAAGCACTTCCTGCGGCTCTTTTTGACTGTCTGCAGGGCTTGTGGAGACTCCTGCTGGCGTGGAGGATGAAAGACAAGCTGAGGAGAGCTCTGCTCCGACTCCTGCTGCTCGGGAACCTTCCACGCCCGGGTCACCTGTCCCTCCTGAAGACGGAAGTCATGCTCCACACTGTGTGTGTGTGTGTGTGAATGAGAGAGTGAGAGAGAGAGAGAGAGAGAGAGAGAGGTGGTTTTAATATAGTAGTAAAAAATGAACACAACCTTTTAAGGAAAAAGAGAAGGCAGTCTATCAAAAGATGATGTGGAGAAAACAGCTATCCAGAAATGTATATGGAGCAAACGCAGTCATAACTCTTCCTCCTAAATGAGATCATTGTTTCTCTCATATATATCACTTTATTAAAAAGAGAATATTTCCTTCATGAAGTGATTTCTCACACACTTTCCCTGGAGAACAGCATTAAGACGGTAGAGAGAACATTAGGTGGTTTTTACTTTCATAACCCTTCCTTCTTCAGCTTTGACTTGAATGCCAAAGATCTCACATAGAAGTGTTGCTTTCACGCAAGCCACAAGAAAGAAAAATCACAGATGAGGTCTCTTTAATATCTCCATTTTTCCTTCTAGACATCAATGAGATTTAATGGAGAGCAAATAGAAACTTGCTTTAGTCTCATCTGCATCTCAGATATTTTCTCCTGAGAAAAACAGTCAGAAATCTTACAAATGTCTCTGTCAGTTTCTGAAGAGATGTCAACAATTTGTCAAACTGAGCTCAGACCTTTCAAGTCTACAATCAAATCAATAGTCAATTTTAAAAGTTTATTGAAGATCTCAGTATGAACTCAAACATTTTTTTCATCAAATCAAGATTATTTGAACTCTACAGTCTACACCTCTGTTCATTTGATCTATTTCTCTGAAAATAAGTGAATCCTAAAATGAAACTCCATCAAATCTCCCGAAAGAGCGACTGAGGCTTGTATTTCGAGAGACAGAACTATATTGCTGCATATAGATGCTTTGTTTCTTCAGCAAATGATGCGCCTCCGTGTGGGCTGCAGTTGCACCCGAGGGGCATGAGGGACTAATATGGGTGGGCTGAATTTGGTAAAGAAGCATTAACGAGATTTGTCCTAATTTAGACCATCGTCAACACTGATGCGAGAAGCTCCTGCGAGAACAGAACGGATCTGAATTACACAGAAAATACATCTTGAAGAGCGTTAAATAACTTCTTCACGTATTTATGAGCAGCCGGTAACACGCAGGGATGATTGACATCTAAATTACTGCTGCTGACATCATGAGTGCTTTTGGTACGACGATCATGTGCGAGTCTGTCACATATAGACGTTGTGTGTCGGAAGTGACACATCAAACCTGTACAAATGCAGAAGAGATCGCAAACTTAAGAATCGAAACAATGGTGATGTACAGCTTGACACCAGTTTTCTTGATCTTTTTTTACATTATCCTGCATTTATTTGCAAGGTCATAATTACACCTCACCTACTCTTTTCGTTTAACTTCTCAACGCCCGTGGTGTCCTCAGGTTTTCTGGACTACCGAGGTGATTTTAAAAGTGCACAATCACGTTCTCAGAGCTGTTTATCGCAACAAACTAAGGCGCTTTGAAATGGAAATCTGTGCACGTCACTCATCTGATAAAGGAGTGTTTATTTGCACTTGAAAGGGCCTTTTGATTTCAAGGTTGTAAACAGCGTGTATGAGTATGTGTGTCTGTGCGGAACACGGAGAGGAGAGAGAGACACGTGTGTCCCCCGGCAGGGTAAAGGTAAAGCCGAGGAGCATGAAAATGCCAAGTGTGCCCAGCGGGAAACCCCTCCACACTTTTATTTTCAAGTCATCCTTATTTATCTTCACTGAGGCTAGTAAAGTTTGTTTTCAGGGGAAATTTTGATGTTTTTGCTCAGAGGTCGCTCTTTCATAGCTCAGGAGATTTGAAATAGTCCTCTGGTTTAGTTGCAGACATTTCTCTTAAAATCTAAATCAAATTGCGGTATAATTGCTCAAACACATGAAGAGTATGGAGCTGTTAACATTTTAAAAATCCAACTTGCAAAATGTTCTCCCTACAAAGATAAGTAACTTGAGCATAGAAAATTTAGTTAAAGTAGTCAATTGATTGTTTTGCATTAGCTGAACAAAATTAGACTAAACAGGTTTCTTAAAAAAGATTATGTTGTTGACTGGACTTAGATTCTCAAGTTTTCGGCCAAAATGCTTCAGATATTGTCTAATATCGTCCTTTTTGGCAAATGTGTATAGTCTCTCACATATGTATTTTTTATGTTTTGTTACCTGTGCCTTGTAACTTTTTTTACCTGTGTGTGCACAAGACCCTCTGTCACTAAGGCAAATTCCTTTTGTGTCCAAGGACACTTGGCAATAAAGCTCTTTCTGATTCTGATTCTGAAAGTTTGCCCAACTTACAAAACAGTGGTTTCTGAACAAACAACATTGCAAGAGTTTGAAAGTTTGTAATGCATTGCAGCATGTTCAATTCTGTTTCGTTTGTTTTTTTCTTTTAAAGATGAGTGTTTTAGTTCTGGATGCCTTAATTTATGCTTTAATATCATTATTACTGTTATCTGTTTTGTTTAGAGTTTTTTAATGATGGTTGTTGATTTGTTGAGGTGTAAGTGAATGACACAAAGGCAAAACCGGTATAAATACACGCAACACAAACTGTTTTAACAGTTATATGATCAAAATTTTGGTCTGTTTGAGGCCGAAAACACGTACAATTGTAGTAAACGATAAATGGGTCAATGACAAATAAGAAAATGTCAGGTGGTGCGACCATATATTAATTTACAATAATATACATTTAATGTATTTAGCACTGAGTATTTTCCCCCTCATATATAAGAAATTTAACATAAAATCATGCCAAAATATTTTATTAAGAATTTTATTGAGAAAATTAACATTTATTTCTCAGTTTTGTTCTCTGTTTGTATGTTCGGACGGTCGCACCACCTGACATTTTTGGTCTTTCAAACACCAAAACTCAAAAAATCTATTGAATTTCAATAAAATGAAAAGGGTTTCTTATAAAGGACATATTGTAGAACCATTTGATATATGACATGTATTTATTCAAATTCTTTTTAGGAAAATAATGAATTTGGACACAAAAAATACATGTCACGTCATTGATCCAAATACATTTGTTTATCTTTAAATAACCAATCGATATTCTGTATTTATGTTCAGACAACAAAAAATATTTTGTTCTGTTGTTCATTAGGTAAACTTGACTATATTGTGAACTTGTGACTTGAACGTGAATTTTTAAGTTGGGTGAACTTCATTCTCTGTTGTTGAGTTTACTCAAAAACGTGCTTGTGATAGGTTGCCATATTATTTTAAATGGACTCAACTATTTGTTTATAAATGGAGATTGTAGAGGATAATTTTATATAAATTGAATGAGAAATGTTTGAGTTCATATTAAGATCTTCAATAATATTGACTTTTTGATTGCAAATCTGAGCTCAGTTTAAGACATTGTTGACATCTCCTCTGAAACTCTCATTTTTGTGAGATTTCTGACTCGTTTTCTCAGAAGATTCTGATAAAACTTAAGCAAACGTTTCCATTTGATCGCCATTTAGTGTCATTTAGTGATGTCTAACTGTGATTTTTCTTTCTTACGGGATCCCAGTGACTCAGTTCTATTGATTCCGTTTGATCGAAAAAAGCCTTGAGATTCACGCTCTGATTCATTCAGTGATTATTACTGAAGGTTGCATCATCAAACCAGCAGGTTTTTGAGTGTTATGAGTCATTGTAGCACCCATTGGATTCATGTCGACAACATGTCAGTGATCATTTATTTCAACTTAAACAGGTTTATCCATATTTTTCTTCGTGCAAACCCTTTTACTGTGTTTTCTGTGCATTTTAAGTGCACACTTATTCTTCTTTTCAGTTTGCTCTCAGAATTGTGGCTGAACACCAACAACTCTTTGATCAGCGGCTGTATCTTATCAGCAGTTTGTGCAATTCTTCTTATGTGAGAAGCTTTTGTGCTGCGAGCTGAAAAATTCTATGAGGTTTAATGAGATATGCATGAAATATGGAAGTACATGTTGTCCCTGCCTATGTAATGGCTTGTAGTGGTGTCGTTCTCTCATGTTTTTATAATTGCCGAGAATCTTTTCAGAGACCTTTAAAAGAATGTAGTTCATCTTTTTCAACAGATCAATGTAAATCAAATCAATGTAAATCAGACTTACTTCAAGCATATAGGGACAAAAAGGTTGTGGGTTTGATCTCAAAGAACACACCGATAAAAATGTTTACCTTGAATGCACCATAAGGCTGTGTTCACACTTGACTTCTTTTTGACAAGAAAAAGTTGACAATGGCACTTATTTAAATTTAAAAAGCATTTTAGTTACATATAGCAGCCAGCAAAATTCAAAGATAGCATTTGTGCACGAAGGCAGCTTAGAGAGACAGGTTTCATAGGCAGCTTAATGGAAGTCTATTTGAATTATAAACAGAGAGCGTCTTTGCAATAACCAATCACATATTTAAAAACTACAATTTCTTGCTAGAAATGCAATCAGAAGTTATTGAAAGTAAAAGTTAAATTTACATTTATACAAAACTATGCTCCAACGGGTGGTTGGCCGCCATTTTATTTTTTCTTAGTGTGAGCCTTCACGACCAATCACATTCCTCGCATGTTGTTATGTTCTCTGTCATTGCTCAGCCGTGGGCGTGCTTGATACAGGGCATTTTTTCAACCTCAAAAGACACTCTGAGCTGCAGAAAGCTTTAAAAAGTGCTCAGGACTTTTTGAAAACAAGGTTTACGCCATAGGATTATAATGTTAAACAGACGATAGCAGCTTCAAAAAAGAAGTCAAGTTTGAACACGGCCTAAGTAACTTCGGTTAAAAGTGTCTGTCAAATGCATAACTTTAAATTTCTGTCTCTTTGTCTGCAGTCTGATGCTATACAATCATACGGTTTATTACTGAAGTACTACAGATCCCACATGTCATCTCAACTGTCTGTGAGCATCTAATACTCATCTAATGACCTCACCCAACAACAAAACAGCAGCTGAAGGTTCACCATTACAGCAGAAATTGTGTGTGTGTGGGTGGGATGCTTATGAATAGTAATTGTGCTGACATCGCAAGGTAATCCTCCAAGACCATTCAGCCACATTAATATTCATGAGCCAAACTTTCACCTCGATACAATTTATAAATGGATAAAGACGCGCTCTAAATGCTTCACCTTCTAGATGCTTCACACTATTTTGGCATTGACACATCATATTTAACATGAGTATTAATGATGGATCATTTGCTGATCATGAAGGTTAATCTTTCAGGTGTATGTACTGTAAAGATCCGTGATCGACAGTGTTGGGCAAGTTACTCTGAAAAAGTGATTAATTACTAGTTACTCATTACATATTCAATAGTGTAATTAGATTACTGTTCAGATCACTCTCTCCAACAAGTATTTAATTAGTTTATATGTCCTACATCAACTTTGATTAAGTGATTCAAGTATAGAAAGCTATTTTAACTCATTCAAAGAGTATATAATATAAAACTACATAAAGTATTCTTATTAACTGACCATACTATAACAAATGTGAGAATTATAGATAAATGCACAGATTTTAAAAGTAAGACTTTGTATTTTGATGTTAATTCCACTATTGCACATGCATATATTACACACAGTATTTAGTTTAATTACATCAGAAGTAACTAATTAAATAACAGAAAAAAAATTGAGTAATCCCTTACTTTACTTTTTCAAGGAAAAGTAATTAAATTACAGTAGCTAATTACTTAGTAACTAGTTACACCCAACATTAGTGATCGATGTATTATGTACTGCATGAAGAGCGGCATGAAATAATATCAAATGCTAAATGTATTTTGAATGGAAAGGAAAGACGCATTTGCAATATTCATGAGCATGTGCAGTTTAAAAGTAGAGATGCAAAAATTACGATTTAAAATTTCTCCACCGATACCGATAGCCTGCTGATGCCGATTTTGAAGATTAAATGAATATTTCTTACATTTCTGAATGTTATTAATTCATATAATGACTATTAACATAATATGACATAATATCGGCGGATAGTATGAAAACTTGCGCTTATCGTCCGATACCGATTATTGACTGATATATCGGTGCATCTCTATTTAAATGTTTAGCACACATGAGTTTATATTGAAATACTGTTCAGATACAATCAGGGTTGAGCTGGGGAAAGTTGTCACGCATGGACGATGTCACGATGGTCTCCACATTCACTATCACACCTTAAACATCGTGACATGCTGCTGTGATTTGTGTGTTATTTTAGGTACCAGTGAATGACACACTTATTTCAGAGAAATTGATGTAAAATCAGGCCTCGTGTTCGGTGAACGGGTTAATGCATTCTGTTTTTGATAGACCTCCACACGGGTTTATTTATTCCAATAAATCACACAGGCTCTTCCGTGAGCCGACGTAATGAAGTCTCAGCAGTTTCACTGGTCATCTTGTTACCAGGAGTTGATTGAATTGTGGGGGATTCGGCCGAGAGCGACCGCAGCGGTTTACTGTGAACGCATCTATACACATGTTCTGAAATAAATTCAGACTGGTGAAGCGAGACGTTGAAACAGCTAGAGGGGTGTGTGATAGAGAAGAAGTAAAATAAAAAGGGCCTCATTATAAATACAACAGAAAACAAAAGATGTATGCTGATAAAATTCACATTAATCGGCTGTCCATTATACACCTGCTTTAGTTGAGCAGTGTATTTCTCAAGTTAAATTGCACCATATCCAAGTTATATTTTACCCCCATAATCTTATGTTAAAACCTTTGATGATTTGAATGCATTGTGCAATTTTTTGTATGAGAATTAAGTTTATTTATAATATTATTTCTATTATGCATATTTATGTATTCCATTCTCAATGCTCTTATAATGTAAAAGTATATGTTCCGATTTTTGTTTTTGCTCGTACTAATCACATAATGTTTTACATTTTAAAATACACATCACATTGTTTAATACATTTGTAAAGTTCAGTTATAAGGTTATCACAGAGGTGTTTTTAGTTCTTACAATGATATTGTGTCTAAGAAATGTGTCTATTCTAAAACATGTTATAATACAATGCAAGAAACATTAGAGGGTCCTTAAAAACAAAAGTTTCTATCTCTTGAGTTTATGGTAAAATATGACCTGGATATTCCTTCTTCAACACATGTGAAAGTTCTGACACGTTTATATTCAACTTAAAACCATTTGTACTTAATAATGTATTTAAGTGATCACCAGCTAAATGTGCACACATCTGTTCCGGCAGATGTGTGTCTATCGGAGTGGAACTTAATGCTTGTTTTACCTGATACTTTAATATGGATCATTATACACAAGCGGTGCACATCATTCATCAGCCTACAGAAATCAATGTCATCATTTATCCACTTCCCTTTGTGAGCTGCAACTCAATTATTACAACAATTCACAGGTAAAAATAAAGGTTTAAAGGGACAGTTGACCAAAAAATAAAAGAAAATCAGAAATTTGTGTTCATTTCATATTTGGAAGAATGCTCATAACCAAACAGTTCTTGGCCACCCAAATAGGAAAAATGACAATGGTCGTCAAAAGAACCCTCAGAACTGTTTGCGTTCCTACATTCTTCAAAATAGTTCATTTTTTGTTCCACAGAGCAAATGTATTTTTAAAGCAATCATGGTAGTCAATGGTGACCAATAACTGTTTGCTTACAAGCATTCTTCCAAATATCTTTCTCTGGGTTCATCAGAAAAGAGAAATTTATACAGATTTTGAACAACTAGAGGGTAAATGAAGACAACATTTTTTGGGGGGTGAACTGTCCCTTTAACAGTCTTTATATGATTTATTTGAGAACCTTTGACTTAAAGGTCAACCAAAGGACTTCAAAGGGAACCAAAAGCTGTTTTTCTATAACATCTATTAACGCTTCGATTTTAAAAGTGTATGTCAAGATTTACAATCAAATGTTTTAACATATGTTTCTATAGCGTGTCAACAGTCTGTTAATGTCTGTACGTATGACGCCGTATATCATGAGCATACGACCACTACCGACAATCCCACAGCTATGACATTGTTAAAATTAAGCCTATCTGTAACATCTCAGGCATACAACACACACACACACACACACACACATTTGTCCTGCCCACCCTCTGTACTTCATGGTCCAAACATCGCTGTCCTCAGGTGAATGATCTGCCCTCAAGCGTGAGGAACAGAGAGACCATCATGCGCTCATGGACTCTGGGCGTTCTCTGTTTCACACGTACGCACACACGCACACACAGCAGGTGTGGAGAGCTGAGATAGAGGATGTCTGCGGTGAAGCGGAAGGTCGGGGTTATACACACACTGATAAGCAGAAACAGAATTCTGTTTTAAAAACTGCGTTTGTGTGAATCGGTTATCCGCGTTTATTTGTTTGTATTTGTGTTTGGTTCTGCACTGGTGTGTTTGAGACGGTTCAGCTTTTGCATGTTAATGAAAGCGAGGAATTTGGATGTGCGTGTGCAGAGTATGAAGCTGCTGGAGTTATTGAGCGATGGCCACTGGAACATCAAGAAAATGGCCTGTTGGTTGCAGGCTTGCAGAGCCGAGCAAACACATGTGCGCACACACGTGAGGAAGAATTAAAAGTGCTCGCTGAAGACAAAGAGGAGAGCTAACATGAAACAATAATATACACCTTTTTATAGTTCCTATCATAAATTTACACAAACTTAAAGGGAACGTGTTTATCAGTTAGTGCACGGGTCTTCAACCTGGGGTCCGGAACTGCAAGGGGTCCGCTAGTTACGGTTAACTCACAGGCAACTTTTTGTCTAAAATTTAAAGCATGGATACAGAAATATTACAACCAAAAAACATCCATTCAGGCAGCAGATGCAACCAATGTAAGATAAATTACATCTGCATGAAATATAGGTATAGGGTTAGAATCAGTGCATTCTCTGTCCGTCTCCCTTCCCATAAAAGTACGTATGAAAGGAGTTGCGTGCAAATAAAGTGCATTCTCATATGTTTCTGAACTTCTGTTTAAATTTCTAAAAGCGCTAATTTGACAGGCATGACACAACACCCCTTCTGCATTGTAAACTCTGACAGAACTATCGTATGCGTTTAAAATCATAGAAACGCGCACCATGTAATTTGAAGTGATGGTGCACTTCAAACAAGTAGTCCCGAAAATAACGCTGACTCGTTACATGTTGTCTCTCCTTAGTCTGAGCTTAGTTCTTAGTTCTTCAACACACAGAGAAGCGGAAGAAAAATAAAAGAATGACATTTAATAAAACAGCCTGATTTTATAACAGAATGCAGAAAATCTGCACTAATTTCTTTTGCATCCAGAGACAACAACTACCTCCACTAGAATAGTATTTATGCAATTAACCTGAATCAGTCATCTCATTGAAGCCTTGATAAAAACCAAGGTTCAAATAAATGCTTAATTGTCCATCTCAGAGTAAAAGAAAATGTTTGAAGCTGCAAATCAATTAAAATAGTCAAGTAATCTATATTAAAATAAATTAAAGTATTAAGCCTATGTGCAACATTAACATAATAGTGCTAATTTAATGACTTAACATAATATTGCTGTGACAATAGGGTGGTTTCTATTTAAATAGCTCCGTTTACATACAGTTGTGTTCAAAATTATTCAACCCCCAATGCTGTAAATGGTTTTAGGGAATTTAGTGTACATTTGTAATTGTATTCAGAATGAAATCCTACAAGGACTTCTTAAAGAACCATATGCAACTAAAATGACATCAATTAGTTTTGTAATACAGTAGTAAATGTTTCTTTTGTGAATTCTTCATTGACATAATTATTCAACCCCTTAAAGACTACCACTCTGAAGAACAGAGGTTCAATGAAGTGTTTTCAATCAGGTATTGAAAACACCTGTGGATATCAGGGAGCAGCAATAAAGCCTAATAAGCACCAATTAGGCAGCTTTAAAATGACTGTGATACTCAGCTCCTTCTAGACATTTACTGGTGTGGTTACAAACATGGTGAGGTCAAGAGAATGGTCCAGGAAGACAAGAGAACAGGTGATTACTCTTCACAGGAAGGGCAATGGCTATAAGAAGATTGCAAAGATGTTAAACATACCAAGAGACACCATAGGAAGCATCATTCGCAAATTCAAGGCAAAGGGCACTGTTGAAACGCTACCTGGTCGTGGCAGAAAGAAGATGCTCACTTCGACTGCTGTGCGCTACCTGAAGCGTAGAGTGGAGAAAAGTCCCCGTGTGACTGCTGAGGAACTGAGAAAAGATTTGTCAGATGTGGGTACTGAAGTTTCTGCTCAGACAATACGGCGCACCCTGCGTAATGAAGGCCTCCATGCCAGAACTCCCAGGCGCACCCCCTTGCTGTCCCCAAAGAATAAGAAGAGTCGACTGCAGTATGCCAAAAGTAATGTGGACAAACCACAGAAGTTTTGGGATAGTGTTCTGTGGACTGATGAAACAAAATTAGAACTGTTTGGGCCCATGGATCAACGCTATGTTTGGAGGAGGAAGAACAAGGCCTATGAAGAAAAGAACACCTTGCCTACTGTGAAGCATGGCGGGGGGTCAATCATGCTTTGGGGCTGTTTTGCAGGTACTGGGAAGCTTCAGCGTGTGCAAGGTACCATGAATTCTCTTCAGTACCAGGAGATATTGGATGACAATGTGATGCAGTCCGTCACAAACCTGAGGCTTGGAAGACGTTGGACCTTTCAACAGGACAATGATCCCAAGCATACCTCCAAGTCCACTAGAGTATGGTTGCAGATTAAAGGCTGGAACATTTTGAAGTGGCCATCGCAGTCACCAGACTTAAATCCGATTGAGAACCTCTGGTGGGACTTAAAGAAAGCAGTTGCAGTGCGCAAGCCTAAGAATGTGACTGAACTGGAGGATTTTGCCCATGATGAATGGGCGAAGATACCCGTAGATCGCTGCAAGACACTTGTGTCAAGCTATGCTTCACGTTTAAAAGCTGTTATAACTGTAAAAGGATGTTGTACTAATTACTAAGATTGAATGTCACTTGGGGGTTGAATAAAACTGATAATGATGTGAGCTCAGAAAAGACATTTGTGATTATTTCATTATAAATGTTATGTTATATTTGTCTGACCTACACCTCTTTGATTTAATTGTAAGAAGGATGACTGAATGATCATAATCAATGTCAAACCGACCAAAACAATCAATTTCAGGGGGGGTTGAATAATTTTGAACACAACTGTATTCTGTCTAAGGGGGTCCCTGCTCCATGCATCTCTCATTTAAGGGGCCCTTGCCCCGAAAAACGTTGAAGAGTTCGGGGATGACAATTCAGATCAATGTTCAGCCATACAATTATATCATCTCATCAGATTTTCTGAAATATATTTTACATGCACTACATCAAGATGATAAAAAGAGTTCTTCAAGAGCTGCAGCAATTACATCCCATAAGAAAGAAAGATTTCTGTGATATCTCGATTTTCCCTCAACATCATTGGGATTGAATGGAGTCTCATCTTCCTTTCAGGTATTTCTCATGAGAAAGAGTCAAAAGTCTGCAATCAAAGGTCAATATTATTGAAGGTCTTAATATGAACTCAAACATTTCCCATCAAATCTACCTAATTTTTTAGGAAAACATTAGGATAACATTTTTTGATTAAGCAAAGAACCTTTCTTTCTTGAGTCTGAACCTTTAGTGTAAAAAGGTTTCATGGATGTTAAATGTTCTTCACGTAACGATAAAGAGCCACAAAGAACCTTTCAAGCACTCTTATTTTTAAGAGTATACTAGAAACAGAAATGAAGAAGGTGCATGCTGTATAGTGAAAATGATGACCAGCCGATGGAGGTTCAGCCTTCAAGATCTTATGAAGTAAGAAAAAGCAAGATTACTTGAGCAGACTTGATCATTACTGAGAGTTTATTTTCAGAACGCAAAACTGCACAAAAGCTGCGACCTGAGGCTGTCCTGACTCACAACATGACTCACACATCTTCAGGTATTTCTCTCTCTCTCTCTCTCTCTCTCTCGCTCACACACACATGCACAGAAGATGGTTTTCTGGCCTTGGGCTCACTGTTAGTGGTTTGCAGTAGAGGAATTAATTGTAGCTTTGCTGCATTGTGTGTGTGTGTGTGTGTGTGTAAGACTCCATCAGGGTTCCAGGGATTGGAACTGCTGACACCTGTATTGATCAGTCAGTGTAATCGGGATCAAAGTGCGATACGCCTGTAATCCCCTTACACACACACACGCACACGTGAGACCATACAGCTCAGTTGCCTTGAGCTGCTGCAAAACTACACCGCTACACCACAACTTTGCTGTTTTTTTATTGAACATGGTCTATTTTTTAATATCACAATGATATATATACATACAGTATATATAAGCAGTGTCCTCTCATTAGAGATGGTTTCTATCACTCGAGAGCAACTTGATTGTGCATCTGCAAGTTGTACACGTGTACAATATGAATACCAAATGGTACATGCTGTTTAGTGTAGACTCAAACGTTAAAATTGCTAAACTAACACAACACAACAAAACAGGGGTGTTTGCCAATATAACATTAAAGTCCCAGTGAACTGGAATTTGTGATCGTTTTTACTTCCCTATTCTGACACATTTCCGTGTGAAAAGGAATTTCTAAGGAGAAAATGATTTGGGCATGGCTGGGGTTTTTTTCACTGTGAATTGATTGGATGGGTAAAAACTGAAACTGGCAGCAGACTGACAGTTCAAGGCAAGGAGTTAGCGGATGCTCTGGCCAAGCCGTCTAGTTATTTGACGTCTAACGTCATTTGAGATGTATAGTCATTTCAGGGCGGAGGTGCATTTTCCTATTTTAACTGAAGAAGAAAAGGGTACATCAATTATTTAAAGAAAATGACCCACATTGAGAAGCTTTTTACTATAAACGCATAAAAGGGACTTCATGGCAATGGCAATGGCAATGGCAATGGCAATTTATTTATATAGCACTATTTACTACAACCAGAGTTGACCAATGTGCTTTACAATACAATAACTAAAAACAACAGTAACACACAAGAGTAAAACAAGAATACATTTTGACATACACCAAAATAATCATAAACACGCTGTGCTTCAACCAGGATAAAACGCCTTATCGAACAGATAGGTTTTTAGTTTAGACTTAAAAATAGCCACAGATGATGCCATTCTAATAGGCAAGGGCAAATCATTCCAGAGTCGTGGCGCAGCTGTAGCAAAAGCGCGATCACCCCTGCACTTCCGCCTCGTCTTGGCAATAAACAAAAGTCTCTGGTTAGAGGACCGAAGAGATCTGTTTACATTATGCTCAATCAATAAGTCAGAGATATATGGAGGAGCCATACCACCGAACCGCACAGGCAGCCAATGTAAAGACTGTAGAACCGGAGTAATATGATCCCGTTTATGACTCCTGGTCAAAAGTCTAGCTGCCGCATTTTGAACCAGTTGTAATCGGGATAGAGCTGTTTGACTAATCCCAGTATAGAGTGAGTTACAGTAATCTAGTTTAGAAGTAATAAAAGCATGAATCACTTTCTCACGATTTTTAAAAGAAAGAAAAGACTTAGCTTTAGACAGGAGCCGCAACTGGAAAAAAGAAGATTTGACCACAGAATTGATCTGCCTATCAAACTTCAGATGTTCATCAAATACCACACCCAAGTTTTTCACATAATGCTTAACACATGAGGATAACCCACCAAGATTTGGTTCGGCAGCAGTCATGGAATCTGAGGGTTTAAAAACAATAATTTCCGTTGTTTCCTCGTTAAAATTCAGAAAGTTTAGGGACAGCCATGCCTTTACATCTGCCAAACATGCCCAGAGAGCATCTAATCCATCCAAGTTTTGCTTAATAGGCAGATAAACTTGAGTATCGTCGGCATAGCAATGGAACGACAGCCCATATTTTCTAAAAATGGAACCAAGTGGAAGCATATATAGAGAAAAAAGGATGGGAGCCAAAATAGATCCCTGGGGAACCCCACAGGTTAATACAGACTTTCCAGAAATACGATCTCCCATCTTAACCGAAAAAGTCCTATTGGTAAGATAAGATTTATACCACTCCAAAGCACTACCTACAATACCAGCGCAACCTTCAAGACGATTAATAAGGACAGCATGATCAACAGCATCAAATGCGGCAGTAAGATCTAAAAGCACAAGAACCGCATAATTCCCCGAGTCACACGATAGTAGTATATAATTAAAAACCTTCAACAATGCAGTCTCAGTGGAGTGATATTTTCTAAAACCAGACTGAAACTTTAAAGAGTTTCACACAGCTAATGCATAAGGCCAAAAATGCAACACATTCTCATCGGTGAAAAGTTTTTCCTAATTCTTCAAGAACTTACATTTCCTACAGGTTGCACAATCGGAGGCTGTATAAAGTTGCAGCATATTGGAAAACAAAAAGTTGGCCGTTTATAAATGGCGGGTGCTTTGACATTTATATACAGCACTGGTCAAATGTTTGGAAACACTTGACTGAAATATTTCTTATGATCTTAAAAAATCTTTTTAAATGTTTGAAATTAGTTTTGTAGTCAAAAATGTAAATGTGCCAACCTATAATTTTCTTCTGCCCGTAAAAGATGTTTTAAACACCCAGACCAAGAGCTTGGCAAAGCATCCCGGCCCGTTCAATTTTAAAGAACAGCAGGTACGTGCTTGATAATATTATTCGCACATGAGACCCAATGCTCACAGCAGCTCACAGGTATCGCACACCGGACATGTACATTCTGTGTGAGCTCAAGTTCAAAGTTTACTCCTGATGCAAGTTGGACCAATTATGACTCATTTTTTTGTTAATTTTATTTAACAATATGTGATGTTTAAACGTAATTTAATTAATAGGCTCTATATCAGGTTAGTAAATCTGTTACGGTTGTTCTGTGTCTGCTATTAATGAGGTAGAATTGAGTAACAAATAAGGCTTTTGTATTAATGCACAGAATTTCCGTTATTCCCAAACAGATAAATATATCTTGCAGTCTCTATGATGAAGATTATTTGTACCAAAAAGATGATTGTTACTAATTATGTGTATTTTTGTGTGCAGCGCAGCAGGGTTTTGAGCAGAGTGTAGTGGAGCATGGTGTACCTTCACAGAAAACAGGAAATAAAGTTTTATTTGTTACCATTACTTAACTCCATTGTTAGCATGCCGAAAATACTTCCTCATCAAACTCATCAAACAAATTGGTAAAAAATGTCTTTGATGCATTTTCCTCAAAAATAGAATTGTTCTTTAAAAAGTATTCTAATGTTACGGTAAGCAGATTATACAAAGTGGATAATTATATTGAGATAAATTTGTTGATACGGCACCGTGATTACCAATACGTTTTTAACGTCACGCCAAGTCAAAAAGGTTGCCTTGAATAGACTAGGAACTCTTTCAAAAGTCTTTAAAAATCTAGACTTCACAAAACTGAATGATAAAATGCCAAGAGAACAGTTTTGCAAATTCTTGGAAAAAAAGATGCTAAAATATATTTTGACTTATTTTAGACTTTTTCGTCTGCAACATAATCCATACAGTTTCGATTATGGTAATCCATAGCTCTGATGAGTTTCATCAAATTATAAAATGTCGGAAATATACAAAATACACATACTGTATATATACATATTTCAGTGTTTATCATGAGCAACTACTTTTGCTTTGCTGGGACCTAAAGTTAGAAAGATCAAAACTATCAGTAGTCTCCTGTTTTCTATAGAGGACACAGCTGGAAAGAGTCGTGACGGCCCATCAGAGAAGTGATGTGTATGTATTGTAAATGAATGTAACAACCTAAGTATTCAGCTTGTGTTTTTTTAAACCATTTAATGCGCATAACTCACAAGCATATAATATGTGGGTGTAAAACTCTGGTTCTCGCGGCCCCGGCGAAGACCTGCAATAAAAACTGAATATGTTGCTAAATTGAGCGGCGAGGAGGAACGGTCAGGCTTGTTTTATGACTTTATACCTCGGCTAATTTGGAACGCTCAGATTTCTTGGCTGGTGTACACGCTCAGCAGTTTCTACATTCACTCTCCTCTCTCTCTCTCTCTCTCTCTCTCTCTGTTTTGACCCTTTATGAAGAGAGAGGGTATTCAATGGTATTCAATCAATAATTGTATGCAAAAAGTGTCATGTTCTTGCCAAGTAATATTTTGGTGACTTTTGCATAGCTTACACTCCTAACATTATAAAGAAGAACTCAGATGAGATCTTGAGTATGTCTCAATGATTTCTCCCAGACATGAATGAGATAAATTGACCCTTGCTGAATTCTCATCTGTGTCTCAGATATTTCTCCTGAGAAAAAGTGTCAGAAATCTCACAAATGTCTTTAGAGTTTCAGAAGAGATGTCAACAATGTGTCAAACTGAGCCGAGATTTGTCAATTCTGCAATCAAAATGAATTGTTATTAAAGATCTCAATATGAACTCAAACATTTCTCATCGAATCCAGATTATTTTACCTCTAAAATCTACATTAATTTTACAACTTCATACTCTACATGTGTTCTGATTTTATTTCTCCTAAGCAATTTTGGGAGAAACATGTGCAGACTGAGTTGAACGTAACCCAGCTAACTGAGATCTCCATTATATCTCCAGAGCTCTGAAAGAGAAACCTCAGAGCAATACAATTTTCCACATAAGAAAAATTCAAACAAAATAAAAATGTATTTATCAAAACTCGTTTTAATTTCACATATATTTCATGGCTCCATTTTATCTTCCGTCGTCACCAGGCATGTAATGATTCACTGTGAGCCGGTTGAAAATCAATTATAACATGTGATGATTCAAGCCGGTTGAGATGTTATTTGAATCGCAATACATGTTTGAAAAGCAGGGGCCGCTGTGTTTTCCGCAAACTTTGTTTAACGCAAAACTGTCACAAAGTAGGTCTTAGTTCGTTTTTATTAAAGAGACTTTTGGATTATACATTTTTCTTTGATTTGAAAATTTGTTTTGTTTTAAATTTGCAGTTTAGTTTTGTTATTGGACATAAAATATATTTTTATTTTACAAAGAAATGTGCAGCATTTGAGAAATAATAAAAGGACAGTTTTTCATTTTTGATTGTCTCAACTCGTTTTGTAAAAATAAATAGTCAATAAATTGTTTTGTGAGATCAGTATCTTGAATTGCATCGCGAGCTGAATGAATCGTAACATAGTCGTCGTTGATAATCTCATTTATGTCTATTTTTAGTTCTCCCTGGGAGTTTAAATGACACATAACTAAGCAGTACATTAAGTCTCTCGCACTACAAAAGAGCAATAAAATTGTCCTGTGGGATTTCTCCTGGTTTTATTAAACCGTTTTCTTTCTTTCTGTACAGTACAGTATATTTATGTCCCTGGGAGTTTGTTCTTGTGTAAAGAGGGTCACAGCGACCAGAGAACAAAGAACAGAGGAGCAGATTTTACTCTTGCATCCGTCCTACTCAGCAAAGCTCTTTAATATGCCAACAGCACTTAAACCGAGAGCTGAAAACACACACAGAAGCACATCAGTTCACTGAAATTTCAGCATTGCCTGGCCTTCACCTTCACACACACACACACACACATCATCTCATTACATCCCTCACCCCGAAGAGCTGCACACCTACCCGCCTATTATTCGTTTCCATCACATTGTGCTATCAGCGCCAGATGGGTGTCGACTACAGATTGAATCCTTTTCTGATGAGGACGATATTGTTTGATATAGAGATAATGATGTCACGTTAGATGGAACGCATGAGCGAGCATGCGCGTCAAATTTTGAACCAGTTAATGATGCAGGGACGCTGTTGAAAGAGACCGGCCAGGCATAGCAATGCAGTTCTTTCATGCAACAGAGAACTAAAGGTCACAGTTTTTTTTTTAAGTTTTGTCTCTCTTTAGTCTTATGTCTTTGAATTATCGAATACAGGTTATTTTATGTCCTTTTCTTGTGTGTTGAAGTCAAATGGCATCAAAAAAAAATTCCAGAAAAATCCAGAAAGACCCCACATCTTGTAATTAATAAATCATTGTGATACGCTTACCGTTGTAAATAGTGGTAGAGTAAGGAGAAAATTTAAAGTAAGGACTGATTATTATTATTATTAAAAAAATGAACATTAGGATGTAAAAGATCTCCAGAGTAAGAGCAGTCCCTACAGCATTGGTACACTGTAAAAAACACTTTGTATAAAAAAACAGAAATATACCGTAAAATATTTTTTTACTGTAAAATTATAGGATATAAGGAAATATATTAACATTTTCCCACATTTTTCTTGAGAATTTGTTGTCTTTTAAAAAAATATATATTGTTTTTTACCGTGTAGGTTTTGTTCATGAAAACAACTTTGAAAACAAAAGTCATATTTAACCACAAATTCAACTTCATTTAAACGTACAGTGTGTCGTTTTTTCAAAGTAGACTTTCTCAAGTGCCGGTTTAATGTTCACGGTGGGTTATAAATAAGTCATTGTGTGTCTGGTGACCAAACGGTGTTGACAGTGCAGTGGGCAGTTTACTATATAAAGCCCCAGTTCTCCTGACATCACAATCCAGCCTCAAATCGCAACCTGCAGATTATCTATTCAAGAGTAATGATATTGTAATGACAAAAGTCTGCCATCCCGTAATGTGAAAAAGATGAGATCCTAATGAACGTCAATACAACTTTTTATCAAGTCGGGTGTGAATTAAAAAGATCTTGACGGAAGCACATGAAAGCTAAAATCTGTGACTTGCTGGATGAAGATAAAGAAAACCAGTTTTTAAGGAAATACATTAAAATCAGTGTTGAAACTGTCTTACCTCACACAGATTCATAAAGTAAGATTATAATAATGGTTCATAAATTGAGCTGTCAGGTATGATTTATAGGAAATACCAATTCTGACGTCATTTTACAGAAACCCGCAAAGATAAGAACATAAAATAACCCCCAAATTCATCTTTCCAATTGAGATGGTGATAGAGAAGCAAAATCGAGATTGAGGGATTCAGTC
This sequence comes from Triplophysa dalaica, assembly GCF_015846415.1. NCBI lineage: Eukaryota > Metazoa > Chordata > Actinopteri > Cypriniformes > Nemacheilidae > Triplophysa > Triplophysa dalaica. The sequence goes on from NC_079545.1 coordinate 16,265,752, forward strand.
TTAATATCTGTGGTCATTCAGCATTTTCACAATATATTTTCTGTGCACGTCTTTGTACGCTGTAAATATTTGTATAGGTTTTTTATTTGTGGCACAATTTATTGGACAAACTCTTCGTCAGTAGTTCACTTTCGATTTTTTTCTTTACAAGTAATTTCAATTTATGATCTTTTATTTTCCCAAGTGGTGTGTTAACTTGTGAAAATATAATAAAATTGTACATTATTTTGATAAGTTGAAGTAAAAGCATTGACAAAATGGACAAAAAAAATCTATTGTGAACGCGAGACATGACCTCAGATGTTAAGACTGAATTAATCTTGTCACGATTCCAATAAATATGGCATCTACAACAATGATAAAACACAGAGAATCAAATGAACATATCAAGTAAATCATTTGCTTTTCATTTTTTTTCGCTATAGTGAAAAATAAGCTTTTGTCTTAGTCAAAGTGATAAAGATAACTTGACTAATGTTACTTTAACACAAATTGTTATAATTGCAACCTAAATAATTCATGTAACTCAACTGTTGCATTGCGCTACCAACACAAAGTACATGGATTCAATTCTCAGGGAACACACACATAAAAAATATAGATATAGTATGCAGTGTAAGTCACTTTGGAAGAAAGCGTCCAAAAGCTTATGAGGCAATTTTACAGGAAGGCTTGTTTAGTTGACGGTATAGAAATATAAGCTTGACATTCTGGACACGCCAACATGACAACCTCACAAACAAAAGGGACGACTGACAAAAGGCTTGTAGGTTGTGTCAACATGTTCAGTTTGTGACATTGATTCCTCAATAACCTATAATCCGCATAAACCGTAGGAGGTGATTTAGTCCAGAAACATCGTCCAAACACTGTTTACTTCTCTTCCATCCTCTGAATTGAGCCATCAGTCCGACTGTGTTTACTTCACCTCAAACTAATTGTCTCTAAGTGTCCTTCTTCTCCGTTGGCCTCGGCACAAGCCATCGATCTCCGGAGGGATTGACTGCTCATTGACCGCTCAGACTCTGTTTATTCTCAGCCCACCCGAATCGAGTCGACAAAAACGTTGGCTCTCCACAGCAAATAAAACTGAAGCTAAGATGCAAAGAGTGTTCCAAAACGGTGCAGAATGCCTACAGGCTCGTGAAACGTTGTGTAATTTACTTTCACATTTTATTGGGTTGCAAGCTGAGGGATATTTCACCTCGTGGCACGTACAAAGTCATTACTCTTGGAGTCCTGCGGGTGGAATATAGTGAAACGGCAAAAATGTGCTGTTTATTCCATCTTATTCAACCGAGCAAAGGTGTTTTCCCTAACCACGGGTTTAAGAGAAATAGATTGTTGCGGTTTAAAAGCTTAAATACTGCACCATGGGTCCGAACGCATTTATCATTTCAGTTTTACTGCTCTCCGGTTTCTTCTGGTTTACTGCGGTTTCTCATCCCTTGGGACAAAATGAACCATGGTTTTACTGTAACAGATTGATTATTTGCATAAATCATAGTTTTACTACAAATATCATAGTTAACCCTTTGTAGGTGTTTTGTTACTCATGCAATATTTGGCATTACTTGGCTTTTAAACTAATAAAGCTGTAAAGATGTATTCATGTAAAATACTGCATTTAAATGTATTCATTTCGCAGAAGCTTTTATTCAAAGCAGCTTACAAATGAGACAGCATAAATCTGTTAAATGTTAAGGAAATGGTATTATTAATTAAAAAAACGAACTTAAATGAATAAAAGAATGCAAAATGTATTATATGGATAAAAATATCTTAAATATAAATGTCTTAAGTTAAATAATAATGATTCACATTAATGATAACTATAACCACAGTCCACCGCATTAAACTATGGTTACTATGGTAAAACCATGGTTTCTTTTGTAATTACATTAATGTGGTTCTACTAAATATTCTCAAAAATATTTAATGCAATTAACGCAGCATCCGTTTGTTTGTCATCCTTTGTCTTAAGTGTGATTTGAAACAGCTGCTTTGACGCGTTCAGTATAGATAAACATTTTCTAGCTCTGGGATGCGACACAACGCAAAGCGACAGCGATCCCGTCTGTTGTATACAGTCACAAGCTAAAGGCTGCGTCAGTGAATCTCTGTCAGACAGCGCAGCATCAGTATCAAGTTCTCTTTCATGGTTGAATGAACAAAAATTCACAAGATTATGCCAGAAAGCCATTTAGTCTAGTGTTAAATAAAATCTTAAATGAATGCAAAGAGTGGGTTCAATGTGTTTTGTAGCTTAAATGAGAATTCTTCTGTATTTAATTTAGAATTTAGCATTAAAGACTGTAAAGTGTGTGAGGATTTCATTCAATTTCTGTATACTGTATTTTCTACCTGTTAGACACGATAGCTCTCAATTGTTCTGTTGAATGGCTATAATGATATAATGACAATTTGGATGACTTGAAATTCAAAAGACACTAGACTGGATTTACATTTACAATTGGCCGACATACATTGCAATGTTCTATTCATTTGTTTCTAACTATGTGAAATCCCCTGCGATCGAACCCATGACCTTGGTGTTGCTAGCGCCATGCTCTAACCACTGAGCCACAGGAAAGCAAATTTTATTTTTCTATGAGGCTGTATATATAATATATTTTACAGTATCTTCAGTGTGCCAGCCGTATCATTTTATCAAGACACAGCATTTTCATCACGGAAGGCACATTGGTTAATCATCACTCAACATTATGTGTTGAATGGTGATGTTTGTCAGTGATATCAGAAGCTACAGCAATGTCTCAGGACTTAAAGAGATACTGAGGGAGGGAATAATGCTGCTGACTCCAAGCTCCGTAGCAATGATTAGTGATTCTCTCTGCTTCAGAGCGCCAAAAAAGCTTCGCCAGTGGTTTTTGAAGATTTTCCCTCTTTATCGGCCTCTCTTTTCACCAGACACCCGAAAGTTGCAAAAAACCTTATCGACACGGTTGCAGCTCTCGTCTCAATATAGACCTCTTTTGTGTGTCGGCACACAACCCACAGATCCAAGAGGCCTTATGTCTGTCAAAGAGCAGAAAGGTGTACTGATTCTGAAAGCACCTTGTGAGACATCAAAGGCTTCTCATTGCGTAAACATTTACCAGAAGAATACAGCGATAGAGATGAAGTGGTGGGAGATGGATGTTTGTGAGATTGTCTGATGAACAGCGACGGAGAAATGAGGCTTGATCAATCGCTGCTTCAACACGACTCCTAATTGCTGTGTCACATGGCGGTTAATCCAACGTGTCCCGCTGGCACACAAAAAACTCCACATGACTCTCCATTTGTCATTCTGAAGCGGAGGAAGATGAAATGATGTTTAAATGTGTTTATGTGAATGTGCAAGTAGAGAATTAGCTTGAGTCTCTTTATAAGGGCTGTGCTGATATTGATTAACAGATAATATACAATACAGATATATACATTACAAAAAAAGTATAAAAACTACTACTAGATAAAAGGTTATGTTAATATGTTGTTATAGTTTAAAGAAGAAAAAATAAATAAAAGGAAAAAATGTAAAAGTATGGCCATTAAATTTTGACACATTTTTTATGAGTGAGAAAAGTTTTGCTGTTATTGTATTGTTGTATGATGCTAACTAACATACTAACACACTGATTCAAAACACACTAATTCACTGATTCGAAATGTACTGATCCGCACCACATTGATTCACTGATTCAGACTACAGTAATAAAAACCACAAAGATTCACTTATTCAGACTGCAGTGTTCCAGACAACACTGATTCACTGATTAAAAATGCACTGATCCAAACCAGAATGATTTACTGATTCAGACTACGGTGTTCTAAACCACATCGATTCACCTATTCAGACTACAGCGATTCGGTGATCCAGTACAGTGATTTAGACCACAGTGATCCAAACCACAAACCACATTGATACACTGGTTCAGACTACAGTGATCCAAACTACATTGATTGACCGATTCAGACTATAGTGACGTAGACTACATAAATTCACTGATTCAGACTACAGTGATCTAGACCACATTGATTCAACGATTCAGGCTACAGTCGTCCAAACGACATTGATTCACTGATTCAGACTACAGTGATCCAGACCACATTGATTCACTTATTCAGACTATAGTGACGTAGACCACATTGATTCACTGATTCAGACTACAGTGATCCAAACGACATTGATTCACTGATTCAGACTACAGTGATCCAGCCCACATTGATTCACTGATTCAGACTACAGTGATCCAAACCACATTGATTCACTGATTCAGACTAGTTACCAAAACCACATAGATTCACTGATTCAGACAACAGTGATTCAGATCACACTGATTCACTGATTTAAAAAAGCGCTGATCCAAACCACACTGATTCACTGATTCAGACTATATAGCGAACCAGACCACATTGATTAACTGATTCAGACTATCCTGATCCAGACCACACTGATTCACTGATTTAAGACTGCGCTGATCCAGAACAAACTGGTTCACTGATTAAGACTACAATGGTTCAGACCACACTGATCACTGATCCAAACAGAACTGATTCACTAATACAAAACGTACTGATCCAGACTAAACTGATTCACTGATCCGAACCCCACAGATTCAAACTACACTGATTCAGACCAGACATTCAGACACCACAGCTCAATACCTTTTATCAATCTATTGACTGGATCCTGAAGCCTGAAGCCTGTCGTATGTTGCTCTGGCCCTCAGCTGGAAGAGAGTGGTTCAATATCTAGCCTAATCCAATATACAGCTTGAGGCAGTACTGTAAGTAGTTTTAAATCACAAAAGCACACATTGAGATAGTTTGTCCATTAGTCAAAGTTAATAACATCTCTCTGGTGGGTAATTAAAGTACAGAACGCACAATTTGCATCACAGAGTCAAGTTTAAAACGCATCCAAAGTGACTCATTAACCTCTCCCTCGTGTTTTTCAGCTCGGTTTGAACGACTGAAGGTTAAATATCTAAAACAGTGTTGGATGCTCAAAATGTGTTCTTAAATGTTTTTACTGTAAACAGAGAGGCAGAAATTAGATTAAATGAAGAGCAAATGCAATGTTGTGCATGAACACAAAGTGAAGTCAAACCCACCCTGTTCATTTTCTTGAAAGCACAGTGCACAAAGCACCAGTGCGTGTTATTCCAAATGAAATTGAAAAGCAAAAAGTAATACCCGGCAACCACATTCATGTTTGGCCCTAAATATATATTCTTCCACTATATGTATAGTCTCTTCTCTTGGGTTCTGTCTCCTCTTTACAGTCTCTCAGCTACACCGTGATGCTTCTTTCCTCGGGGTAAAGGCTAACGTGCGGAGGATTTTCTCTATTTCTCTCTCGTCTTTCAGTGCTTTTACCCTCTGTCAGAAGGATGAATTTCAGAATGATCCAGACGCGCACATCAATGACCTCTGTGTTTTACACTCCTGTCCTCCACATTGGCACACGCAAACATCTTTCAGCGTCTGGATAGAGAGGGTCAGACTGACTAATCAGATTCATTCGCATTGGTTTGGAGACAAAATCGTTGCGAAGACGAACCCATTAAAGATCAGGACATACAAATGTATGTGTAAACTTGACAGACAGATTTCTTTAGTTATAGCAGCACTAAAATATAATAACAGGTAAGTGAAGTTAAAGAGTAAATATTTGGTGATTTTTAAGTTCCTTCTAGTTTATGGAGTGTCCAACAACAAGTTTACGTACATTTTCTAATAATAGGCAGTTTTTGTTACCTTACATCTTGAGTAACTCTCAATTGATTCGTTCGGCGATTCATCTGTCTTATCCCTTCCTTTTTATCAGCCTACTCCGATCTGATTGGGCTACCGCGTGCAGTGTCGCAAATGGAACGTAGGCAGGCATTACACAGAGTGACGGAAATCTGACCCAGAACAAGGGAAGCAACGATTATAGATTTAGTTGGTACGATTATAGTCTGCGGAATAATCACGGTTGCATGATTACGACTATTATTATGCATACATTAATTTCTACATTTTTAAATGACAAAAATGTTACTTGCCGCCACTAAAAAAATACATAAATAATAATTTCTACTTATTCGTTTTTTTACTATTAGCCTAACTTTAATAATAATAGTCAATCAGTTAGTTATACAATTAGATCAAATTATCAAATTATGAGTAATAGCATAAATGAATGTAATAATGCAAAGACACAAATTAAATTAACAGTGTATTTTAGGTGTTTCAGGTTGGTCTAACTGTGGTCATTAGGTCAAATTAGTCAAATGTAAAATAACACTTCATAGTCCAGTATAAATTAAATATAGATCAAACCATATTTAAGTTATTAATGTTGATCAGACAGAAGCAGCGACTGTGTTTTCTTTTCGTTTTTTGTTGTTTGATGAGCATTAAAACACTTTATTATGCTGCTGTCCCTTTAAGAGCTAGCGCACACGGATGACATGCTTTTAGTTCTCCACTGTTTTCGTTTACAGCAAACTATAATAGATTTATCAACGTGATGTAGAGCCTATTCGCTAAAAAATAACAAAAATAAGTGAAACTGGTTCAACTCGTTCATCGCTGCATCCTGGAACCGAAATTAGAACGACAGACGACTCGTTTGCGTGATTCACAGTCAACTCCTTTTTTCTCAAGCCAACAATTGTTATTCGTTCACTTTCGGGTTTACGACTTGTCAGACTGCTAACATTCACACACAGCAACATTACAGACTGCATGAAATGTCATTTTTAGGATGTTGTAATAGTTACTCTTAAAAGACGTTTGAATGCATGTTTTTTTAAACGAGCCCTGGATAAAATGATATCATTCCTCAGAAGCACAGATCTACCGTACGGCAGAGGTTAGCTGCAGAAATCGGGCACACCGCCACAAATCCTGCTGCAATCTCTGCACACTTTCTCTCTCCAAGGGTGAATTTTTAATTGTTCAGTTTTTGGGAAGTGCGAGACATCTGGGATTAAAGCTTGAATCTCACCTCATGTGCTCTTATATTCTCACACTTTCCTTTCTGAGAACACTCAAATGTTTTTCGCTCTCTCCCTCACACACACACACGTTTGCACCTTTTATAGACATAATCATTTTTCTACAGTACAAACTGTATATTCTTTCCCCTTGTTCTGATGAACAGATATTTGGAAGATATTTGGAAAAATGCCTGTAACCAGAAAGATCTGGGTTTCCATTGACTACCATAGTAGGAAAAATGTCAATGGTAAGGCAAAGCATGGCCAGTTTATTTCTATAGCACATGACACGTTTACATGCACCAGAACACTTTGTAGGGTTAGTTTAATCAACCTCCCGCAAGTTACCCAAAGTTAACGCATTCTCACAGAAACAACATGAAGACATTGTCAATGGATCACAGAGTTCACGAGTCACCCTGGAAACGGTTAAGAAGCTTAAACGTTTTGACCGTGAAATAACGTTATAAATCAGGGTTTTTTGCTCAAAAAATTTAAATCTGCATCGGTGTATAAAGTTCCAAAATATAAAAATACTGTGTAGTTGAATTCATATGATTCTAAAACTATAAACACTATTAAATATAAAGATAGTTTAGATACATAAAGGCTACTATATATATATATATAAGTATTTTTATACTAAGATATTTAAAATATATATTTTTCATGGCTATCTCTGTTAGATTTGTTGAGATGTTTGTAAAAATGTATATAACATGTGTATGGTTTTCTAACAGTATATTTTACTTGCATTTAATTACATTGCTGATTGTGTAGGCTGTATATTGAACCTCTAATTTGTTCCTTTAAAAAACTACTTTTATTTGGTTTTGTATAAAAAAACAGACTTTACAATGTATCCGTTTTATTTTGAACTGTTGCTGATGTAGTCATATTAATGGAGACTCCTTTAAATGTAGAAACTGCTGCAGTTGTCATAATCTTTAAAAAAATCCTGTTTAACACTTCAGTACACATTAACCATGATAATTCATTTGCATTAGATGATGATGGTCTGCTGTGACAGGGGTACAGAATGAAACATTAGGCACACAGTTACAAGTCCAATATGTCATGTAATATATCCTTTTTATGAAAGTATTTCAAAAATATCCATTTAAATTTTTTGGTTTGACTTTGTTAACAAGGCCATGGCTTTCTAAATGTTAAAAGAGGTGGAAAAGGCCTATCCTGATGGGCTAATTGTAATTTGGGAAAGGCCTTTCAATACTAAACTGTAGGAGGAGGAGTACAGTCAGTATGAAAAACCTTAACCTAGTTTTCTATGTAAATGAATTTAAAGTTTTAATTAGAATTTAAATATGTGAACAGTATGCCATAGTTCCCATTTGGGGTCCCCTATGATTAAGTATTGTAAAAATGCCAGAATCGAACTTGCAACCTTTGAGTTTTAAATCTGGCTCTCTGATCATTAGGCCACAATTACCTTCGACCCAATTGCACTGCAGTTAATATACTTCACTACTTACATTTACTTGTTGGAAATTATAAAGTGTGCATATTCATCCAGTGAAACTTGGAGATGTTTTATTAAATCTGTTTGAAAGTATATACAGTATTGAATATAAATATATAAAGTTTAACAGTAACAGCTTACATTATTTTATTTAGGATTATTTCATTTTAAAAGGTTAAATAATTAAGTTAATAAAATTAGTTGTGATTGCTGAATTGCGATGGGTGAGATTGAAAATGTAATTATAATATTGCTGTAAAATGTTAATATATTATAAGTAATCTGTGCTTCCACGCCCATTTGACGCTCATTAAAAGCTCACACATGAGCAGACAACCCCTAAAGCCTAGTAACGTTTCCTTAAAATGAACTAACCCTGCAACATAACCTGCTCCGGGCTGGGTATCTTCAGAGAGCAAGTTGCTATGTTTACTTACATACCCTGAAAGTAATCTCCGTTTTTGGAACCGAAAGTTGAGGTTATCAGCTAACCATTACATTTACACGGGTATGTCACATAACCAGCTTTCTGGAATACCACCCTGGTAGTCAAAAGTGCCCCAGAACTGTCTGTTTTCCAACATTCTTAAAGATATCTCTGTTGTGTTCACCAGAATGAAGAATTATGCTATGAACTATGAGAGTTGTGGAAGAGGGGCCTCATATCAGCCACTTGTTCCCTCATTTTTTGAGCATTTTCCAAACGGGAATGAGCATCCCTATGCCGTACTCCCTTCGAAGGGCTGAGACCTTGAAGTGAACTCTTTGAAGGGTGTAGGGCATTACTGTCTCTCTTGTATGCGTTTGGAACTATCTTCACACAGGGAATGACTTGCACAATGTTACATAAAAGTTACCTTGACAAGGTCGCACATGCATTCTGAATCCAGTGCTCACTTGTTGAAAATAAACAAATTTTGTAATAATTGTTGAATAATGTGTAGTTATGTTTCATTTCACCTTGTTTTTCAATTCACTTGGTATTAATAAAGACATATATAATAAAGGAAACCTATAAACAAGTAGTAATTTTAAACATATTAATATACTTTCCTATCAATTATCTTTAATGCTATATTTTAACCATCTTAAATCAAATTTATCACTGACAAAAAAAGTGTAAAACAAATGCCAGCTAAATTATTGTTCTTACATTTAGGTCGACAATGTCAAAATCCCGATACATATTTGCTTCAAAATGCGTGGCGAGAACTCGATATCCAAGATCACAAACGGAACTCGTTATCCAAGATCACGTGATCATAAACGGAACTCACTTTCTTGAACTGACCATTGCTTGTACCCCTCGCAATCGGACTTCTGAAAAGGGCCCTTCATGAAGGGATTCAGGTGTTCAATTTTGTTTGGAACGCCTCTACAATTGGCGTCGCGAAGGGCTCTTCAAAGGGGAGCATAAATGCCAATTGGAAAATGGAAAACTGTTCCACTGGTGTCAACAGTGTTAACGCGACGAGACTCTTTCTCTAAATAGCTGTATCCAATTTGGGGGCGGAGTGCTTCGAAGGCTGCATTTCAAACCGATTGAGTCAGAGCAGCACGGGGCTGGTAAGGCTGTCCCATTGCGAAGGCGGCTTCAAATGCATCCTCAAAATGCGACCTTGTTTCCGTAGGCTGACAAGGCTCCAACGAATGGATCTTTAAAAGCCTTGGCTATCCCAAAATGCATTGTGTGCCTGTAATGGCGGCATATTGTTAAAGGGGTCATAAGAATAAGTTGTTTTTCTGTGTATTTTGGTGGATTATGAGTTGCCCTTGCATGTATTAGACACATAAAATTGCAAAAATGTAAGTGTTGGAACAAAAGATACATTCAAATGTATACGCAAGTAAGGTGGGCACACCTATCAGTACAATTGATTTGGAACCTGATGTTCCAAATATGGAAGGCTTTACATTTTCGTCACACGCTTGCAGTATTCGACAGATCACCACGCACTGGTTAACTGGCCAATCATAGCAAACTTTGGTTTTCAGAGCGATGTACTTTGTATAAAATCTGCGCGTTTCAGAGAGACGGGGCATAGAGGAAACACAAAAGTTTTTAAGTCTGCGACCTAAGAAGGTCACAGCCTTGGGACACAGCTAATAGGCTTGTTCGACTTAATGCGGCTATGCAAGATCTGACAGGTGGATGACATCAAAGTACCGCAACAACGATTTTAAAGAAATTTTTATGTTTTTCCGTTTGTCTCTCGCGGTACTTTGATGTCCTCCGCCTGTATGATCTTGCGGCACCGGATCAAATCGAACAAGAGTAAATGGATCTGGGCTGACAGTGCCATAAAGAAAACGCTATTGGTTATTTTAAAAGGGGGAGGGGTCACTCGATATGATTAACACTCTCTGCATTTTTCAGTTGAAATTACGTCCACGCATCAAATAATGCTGCACGATCCAGGGCATTGCAGTGGGGCTTTAAATAAACATGAATAACGATTTAAAAGTGCTGTCGAAGGATTGCATTTATCTAATATAAGGCAACCTGATTGTAAATTATTGTGAAATAATTAACTAAACTATTTCAGAAATGACTTGCTACTAATGTCTGTTGTCTGGGTATTATTATGAATCGAGAGCTTGTCTTCAGACCATTACTCAATGATTCCAGTAAACACAGGAGGTTTAATGATGTGAGATTCACGAGTCGAGCCATCACACATTAATTTTTTAAAATAAAATCCAATTCTCCAATCCAAACCTTCTTTACAAACAGTGTTTTATCCAGATTATACTTCATCTGTTTTATATTTCTTTATGTCACCAGTCGAGGTTGTATTCTAGTAAGTAAGCAGCACACTGTGACCTCATCAGGTCAATAGGTCGAATAGGGTTTGCTAACACGCTCACCGTCCGCTCCCCTACCCACCTTTTTTATCGCTTGTTTAAAACTTTTACTAGCTCTTGAATATTTGATGCAGATGAATATTTCCCCGTCAGGAGAGAGACGGAGCGAGAGAGAGGGGCAGTCATTTGAGATTCACCGGCGTGCTTTCTGCTTCCTGTGCTGTGAGACTCGAGCGCATCTCTGCCCTGCAGCAGCAAACATCACACATGCACTGCTGACTCATGCGTGGAGAGACAGAGAGAGAGTGATGAGAGAGAGAGAGACATTTTAATAGCATCTCTTTGTTTGTTGATATTCTGATATTGTATATTTCTTTTCATTTATATACCAATGAAGTATGAGGTAGGAAGTAAAGTGAGAAAGAAAGAGAGAGAGAGAGAAAGAGATGGCAATGCCAGACTTTGTTATCATTACATAAATTCTGATAAAGGAATGTTCTGGATTCATGTGGTGGTTTCCTGGACAGGGATTAGTTTAAACCAGGACTAGGCCTTGGTTAAATTAGAATATTTAAATCGTTTTTAAAAACATACTTTACAAAAAAAACATTACTGGTGGGCATCTTGAGACAAGACAATCACATTTTATATTTCAAGACTGTGCAAGTTGTTTTCGATTAAGAGACCTCTAACATTTAAGTTAGTCTGGGACTAAGCTTAAACCCTGTCCGGAAAACCTCCCCCATACATTTATCTGAACAAAATTGCTGGTTTTCAATAGGATTTAATCCGTCATTCACTCAGACTCTGTCATTTCAAATGATAGCCAGATTAAAAAATCGTAACTTTATTATTTTTATGGCATACGATTATTTAAATACGGTAGTTCTTGAACAGCTATATTCATCTGCTCATCCGTTCAGAAATAAACCAGTGTTAACACTCTGACAACGTTTCTAATGCTCAAAATCTGATGGACAGAGCAGACAACCTGATCATATGGGAATAGATGGCTTATTTGTGTAAATTTGTACACTTATGATTATTATAAAAAAGCCATACTGAAATCTTTCCCTATACCTAACGTCACTGCCACAAAAGCAAATTAAACTAAAGTGTGTGAATAAAATTTGACGAATTCATACGAATTAGCCACATCGTAAAGTAGTTACGAATTCCCGTGAGATTGTGTTTGAGCAGCAGATAATACAAGAACGGCAACCCAAGGGTCGAGAGTTATTAAAGTGAAAACATGTTAGCTACAATCAAACAATCTGTCAAAAGATGTGACGCAACTGCTGAAGGATTGCGTTACAAAATCTGAATAAAACTAAAAATACCGAGCCTTTTAAACTTCTTGCATGTCTATTTGTTTCTCAACAAACATTGATTCATGTAAATAATCCACCTGGAATTCGAAAGTATTTGACCAGATAACAAGATAAGACTTTTAAAGTCATCTATAAAAAACTGGATTTTGAGAGTAAATCTAAAAGGCGAGGGAACAGAATAGCTTCTCTTGCAAATCCTCCCTCAGCAGTGTTATTCAATGTCCATTTAAGTCACTAGCCTATCGGGGGCTACTATAGATAAATGACACATTTCTGATTCAACACATGAAGCACTGCGGAGGAACAGGAAAAAGGATGTCGCGTCCGGCCGCGAGCGGAGCTCGGCTGAAATGAGGCAGTCTGTCAAACTCTTCTGCAGCTCCAGCTTCCTAATACAGATCCTTCTCCCTGAGGCTTTGGACAATGAGAGGTAGGAACAGGTTCAATTCTCTGCTCTGTCCTCTCTGGAATCTGATTAGGCTGCTGTATTCTAGACCCCAGGGGCTCACAGAGACTCCTATAGACTCCTAAATGGAGAAGCGTATGTTTTTTTTACCCCATCCCCTCCGCAGATGAATTGGAGCAATGCAGCAGCTCCTGGAACACAGTGAGGTTTAAATAAATGAAGTCTATGCGTTCTCTCTCTTCAAAAAGGAAAAACGGGTGTTAGAAAATTACAGCGTATAAAAGAAAGTAGAACAAAAGATTGTACACTCTACACTAGAGTTGCAGTTGTGCCAAAGTGCATATGACCATTCAAGCCTGTGTCAGCAACCCCAATACAATACAAAAATCTATTTATTTTGTAACCCACATTACTGCCTTTATCTTTTGTTAACAGTCTAATCTTAAAGTTCATAGATGTTCATATATAACGGTTCATTGATGTAAATAATAGCGGCTCTTTCCATCGTAGTTATAATAGTTTACTTAAACTATTAAATTATTTATTTTAATTGGAATAAAAAAAACTGTTGGGCCAAAAATGTATAAAACTTACACAAAAATTTGAAATGTCTGCTCAGCACAAATGCAATGAGTTTAGGTTGAGGGGCCAAACTTATTAACTGAAATTAAATAAAAACTAAAATAATCTAAAACTAAAATAAAAAATACACGCATGAGGCATGAACAAGACTGCTAAAAATGAAACCAAAATGAACATGAAAACTACCAATATAAAGTAGACGCCAATTCAAAATCTTTATAAAACTACAAAAAAGAATGAAAAATTATGAAATCAATTAATAATAAAAGAATCATGGGTCATAGGTGATCCACCATATTGGAAAACGAAAAAAAAAAAAAATGAACAAGACAATGAAAATTACATGAAAACTACCAATGTAAAGTAGACGCTTCTTCAAAATAATGGGTCATAAGTCATCCGCCATATTGGAAAATGGGGGGAAAAATGGCAGACGTGTTGAGAAGTCTAAAACGGTCGAATGTGGCATCTACGTATACATATCTATGTGTTCATCGTCCCATCACAGACCGACATCATACGCAAATTCTTCAGAGAAACAGCCTCCTAAATTCTTGAAACGTGACTGGCATCAGGAGACTGACAAAGTACAATGTGCTAAAAGCTTTTATCCAACCTCAAAAATTTTCTTCATCTGCTTCAGGTCACCGAGGACACAAACATGAAAAGACATCATTATGATTCAATTTCCTGGAACTGGACATTCCTGCTTCTTTCTCACATTCACACACTACACCTTCTATTAATCGTATCACACTGCTCTTGTTTCTCACTCTTTCTCTTCTGATTCTCACACACCCTTAGTCATACTAAAAGCATCACTGAAAGAAACATTTACTTGTTTACGGCTCAGAAGACTTAACTGCATTCTGTTATAAAAACCCAACCGGACCTGACAAAGATCTTAACCGACAGTCTAACCACAACAATCACGCACAGCATTATTATTTACAAGGAGAAACATGTCATCTGAATTTTGTCTTCTTACACCTATACCTGCATCTCTGACTTGCTCACAGTTCTCTTAAAGCACAGCTTGGAGAGACTCGCACCCACAGATGGAGACGTATTCAGACTTGGACGTGTTCTTTTTTGTACCCCTCTCTCACTGTTCCTCGGATCTCAGCGGGGACCTGGCAACCTGTCTGTATCTCTATAGCTCATCTGTTTCTATGCTTCTGATATTTGTAGCTAACAGACACAGATCCCCATCTCACAGCCGTCTGCAGTTCTGGACTGCCAGAAACCATTGTGATGAACGTAGACCATTCCTGTCCTGTTAACTGACTGATGTTTTGCTAAAACCATTATGAAAATGAACCATGGAGAAACCATGCGCTCTCTCTGGACTCGTCTTTGACCCCGCCCCATCGTTTCCTCGTTTAGCTTCCCGCCGGTGTTTCATTAACCACACCTGCATACTGTTATTATCCCTTGTTAGTTCCCTATTTAATGCCCTTGTGTATGCTGTCTTGTGTCGTTTTGTTACTTTACCTAAACTATATACAACATTTTGTTGTCCTGCTGGAAAGAAACCAGCAGACGGCGCTGCGGAGGGCACTGGGATTAGCGCCACTCCAGAGCGTAGCCGCCAAGCCCGCATGCTCTTTGGTCAATGGCAGAGAGATGCGGGCGTGCGGGCTTTCGCTCTGGAGTTTCTGGCATGGCAGGAGAGGCGGGGTTTATTGAGGAGGAGTTAAAGGTCATCTTCAACGGCTGCCTTAACAAACCTCTGGAGTCATCTGAGATGAGGATGCTGAGGCCCTTGGGCTTCCTGGATATGGTTAGATATGCCATGAACCGGGAGAAGTCCGGAGGGTCGTATGGTGGCAGTATGGTTGCAGTCACCACCTTGGAAGATCCTGTTCCGTCCACCTCGAGTCCGTTCAAGCCTGCCCCGCCAGCGACGTTCGCAACAAGAGAGGAAGGAGGGAGTCGTTGTCCGATGCTTCTTTGTCGGGACCAGCCACGTTCCCTACAGCAATCCAGCCACACGCCCTGTAACCCATATGAGGAGGAAGAGGAGACGAAAGGGTTCGTCTGGTCCAGTCCAGTCAGCGTCCAGTCCAGCAGCCGGCTTCCAGTGCAGCCGGAAGTCCAGCCGGCAATCTAGCCGGTGATGCAGTCGGTGATCCAGCCAGCAGTCCAGGGTGATCCAGCCAGCAGTCCAGCCGGTGATCCAGCCGGCAATCCAACCAACATTCCATCCTGCATTCCAACCACCAGTTCCACTGTTCACCCCTGGACCCTTGCCAACCCCATCTATTCCACCAAGGAACTCTCCTGTCAAACCCCCTAGGACTTTTCGCCCTTCCCCTGCATCCCCCCGGACTAAGACTTCTCCCACACCCGGTCCCAACTCATTGGGACCACCCCTACAGAACTCTGTTGTTTCGCCACCCCCCTCCCATGTTTGTTATTTTTATAATTTCAGCCCAACCCATTTGTTGTTTACTCTTGTCTGCCGTTATTGTTACTTAGTATGTTTTGTTGGACTTTGTATGCTACCCAGTCTGTCTTGTCATGTTAGTCTGCTCTCTTGGGGAATGCCAAGGGGCGCTCCTTAGGGGGGGTTGTCATGACAGACCCACTTGTTTGATGTAGAGAGAGACATGACATTGTTTGTTTTGACATGTCATGCGCTCTCTCTGGTCTTGTCTTTGTCCCCACTCCCTCGTTTAGCTTCCCGTCAGTATTAACCACACCTGCCTATTGTTATTATCCCTAGTTAGTTCCCTATAAAATGCCCTTGAGGTTGCAGTCTTGTGCTGGTTTGTTTTGTTACCTTCCCTTAACTATGTCATCCTACTCTCTACTGTTAAGTCTAGTCTTAAGTCAAATCCTGTCTAGTTTGTCGAATTTCTTTGAAGTTCAGTTTAGTCATAGTTTATTGTTCCTGCCAAGTGTATGTTTATTACCTCCTGTTTCCCTCTGATTTGCCCCAATCTGGGTTTTAGTTTGGTCTATTTTAAATAAATGTCTTTTGTTATCCCCAACGCCGTCTGCATCTGCATTCTTCTGTCCTGACCATGACACTGTGTATGAAAAGCAGAGAGCTAAAAAATATTAATTTAAGCTTTCGACATCTGTTAAAGGGATACCAAAAACTGAAAATTCTGTTATCATTTACTCACCTTTAAGTTGTTCCAAATCTGTATAAATGTCTTTGTTTTGATGAGCACAGAGAAAGATATTTGGAAGAATGCTTACAAGCAGACAGATTGAACCCCTTTTTTTTCTTTTTCTTGTTGAACACAAAAGAAGACATTTTGAATGTAGGACAGCTAACAGTTTTGGGGCACCTTTGACAACCATCGTTTTTTCCTACTACGGGAGTCAATGGGGGCAAAATCTCTCTGGTTATAAGCATTCTTCTAAATATCTTTATGTGTGTTAATCAGAACAAAGACATTTATACAGATTTGGAACAACTGAGAATTTTCATTTTCCTTTTCCATTTTCCTTTTCCTGGGTGAAGTAACCCTTTAAAGTCAGTTAATAAAACCACCATATTAACGCTATCAGCAAATATCACTATAAAATAATCTGCTATCGGCTGAATTTTAGTACCGGTGCAGATCTACAATTAAACCATGGTAAATTATTGCAACGATAAAATAGAATTCATAAAAACAATTCCATACTGAGAAAATCTTTCTTTATGCAAAACATAACTTATATTTTTTTGTTTTTGAAATAATGGTGAAATATGTTGCACACGTTTTTCACAGGTTTACCAGTTTACGTTTAACCCTTCATTCAGCGATTTCACCAACTTTTATTCTAGTGTCTATATTATTTCTACTGATGCACTTCAAAAACATCTGACTAACCGATATTTCATATTAAACTGAGAATTTACGAAAACAGATAAAAATATGAGCTTGCCAAACTAGAACAGCTTTTCCATCCACAGCTAATCCAGATATATTACAATCCGTGTGACTCAGGTCCTCCCTCAGGATTTAAACAAATAATATATGACGCATGTGCGTGACTCTCCAGGTCTCTGTTCATATCACCTTCATTCTTCATTCTGGACCAGGAAAGTGTCGAGATGTGCTGTTGTTATTAATTTCGGTGGACTGTGTGCGGTGGGAGACGTTTCAACCCAAGCAATTACATCTCGGAAAACTTCCAGAACATCCACCTGAAGCTTCTTTAACACTCTGAGCGCTGATTCATTTGTTTAACCTGCAACACCTTAGCAATTCATTCCTCGTGTTTAAGGATGTATTGTAAAATAAAAGCATCTTACCTGTATATGATACAGGCACAGTCTCTGCATGTGCCACAGTTCTCAATGTCCTGTCCCGTTCGATATGAATGCCTTCTGAAACATAAAAACATCAGAAACGTTACAACACATCTGCATTTATGACATTACAATTCATATTAGTGACAAACATCAAATAATGTTCGTAAAAAAATGTAAAAAAAATAAAAATGTTTTATTAAGTAATACATTTAATTTGTTAAAATTAAAGAATAATTTATTAAGTGTTACATTGTCAGCACTGTATTTAAATTGGCTTATTGAAACATTTCTTAATAGAAAAATGTAAACGAATGATATAAACTGCAACATCATACAAATGTTCATGTTCATGTTCATATGCCCAGACAGTGAGTATTTTTTTTTAGTCCTGCTTACTAATTTGGGTTTACAGTGTAGAAACTCTGTTTTGTTTCGTCAGTTGAATATGCTGTCAATTTTCTGCCGCTCGCTGCACAGATATATCAAGAGAAAGCAAAGCAAAACCTCACGTTTGCGGGGCTGTACCGGTAACATTTTCTACTGCATAAAAGCTCTGGTTTATCTACGTGCTTTACCTGAAGATGAACGAAGTCACTGCAACACTGGTTTGTTTGTGTGTGTGTGTGTGTGTGTGTGTGTGTGTGTGTGCACGCGTGCGTGTTTGTTTGCCACTTGGCAGGTATGACATCAATACACCCATCGTCTGCGCAACGTTGCATGAAGTCAAACACACCTGATATGATCGGATATCGAGGATATCGATTTCAAAGTCGATTATCAATTTTTTTTTTAACAAATGCCTGCCCTAGTATACATCAACAACATCATACACATCAAGTTTAAACAAAAAGTAAAAAAAGTTTTAATCTTAATCAATTTGATTCATGATAATTTTTTATATATTTTAATTCTTGTTATCCATTACTCCGAACAATCAAAACCAGTAACCGTAAACGTTGTGACTACAGCACGTTGTTGAAGATAAAACAGGATTAAATCACTTTTTTATTTACAGCTAGCAGAGAAGCAGTTAATGTTCCCAGAGGATTTGATGAATGATTTATCTGAGCATCTTAAAGTAATGTGAGAATGAGTCACAGATAACAAGCCTGTACGATCATTTCTGTTTCTGCTTAATTAAAAACGCTGTCATTTGTGCATTTAAACATGATGAATGCAGGAGAAAAAACATCTTCACAGAATTTCAACATCAAATGAAAATTCTGCAGGAGATGTTAGCTGTTCTAGACATTGACACTAGATTGGACACGCCCCGTGCTTCACAAACCCCGCCCACAAGACGCAGAACAAATGAGAACAGAAGAACATCATAATAAAACACATGCACTGTTGGGTGTTATTTACATTACTTAATCCTTAATTTATTTAGTTTGAATATTATTTTAGTTAAATGTTTATCAATTTTTTTATCATTTTATTATTGACATTTATTTTTAGTATATTTTAAAAATATTACTTAAGTTTAGTTTTTATTTATTTATAGTTAATAATTTTAGTGCCTCAACGTATTTCAGTTTATTGGGCAACATGCTGACGTTTTTCAAATAATATATTTTATTTCCAAAAACAGAAATGTTGTAATAGTTTACCCATGGTAACCTGACTGTATAAACTGTCAATTCTGTGTTCTTTTATTGCAATATCTTTTCATATCTTTTACATTTTCAAGAATTCTGTATAAAACAATATTGAATTCAAAATCTAAATTTTGTGAAAATAAATTAGAAATGCATTAAAAAGGTTTAGGTTAATTTCTTGAAATTTATAGGGAATTATATGAATGTAAACATGCTAAAAGAACGTGTGAGACCTGCTCACAAGCGAACATGCAAAGTTTAGTGTAAAATTTACATTTAATATTAAAAGTCGACAATGCTACAAGGTCAGCAGATTTTGTCGCCATCTCTAAGAATCTGCTGAAAAAACAGCCTCTTCCGTCTGCACCTGACTGATCATTTGTGATTTCTGTATCTTTTCTACAATATCTAAAAAAAAAGATATATATTTATGCTTATTTAAGCTTGATAAACTAAACTTGGCTCTGTACACTGTAGTAGGCATTGTGAGACATGTTTATATTGCTCTTATGCTTATTTTGTTGTCCTAATGTTTGACCAAATTGCTTCCATTGTTTACCCAACTTGTAAGTCGCTTTGGATAAAAGAGTCTGCTAAATGACTAAATGTAAATGTAATGGAAAATCAACAACTACTTAAAAATAATAATGGTAGAACAACACAGGATCTTCTTCAGGATCATCTTTCTAACAATGCATGTGATTTCAGAACGATAAAAGATGTTCACGACAATAGCATCACACCAATTTTAAAGGGACACTCATGTAATTTCATACCTGTACAAATGACTTTGTTCCGATGAACACAAAGAAAGATGGTCCCAGAACTGAAAATTGCTTCCAAAAACATTCTTCCAAAATCTTTCTCTGTCTTCATCGGAACAAAGAAATCTTACAGGTTTAAATCAACAAGGTGAGTAAATGATGACAGATTTTTCATTTTTGGATGAACTATTCCTTTAACGTGAGAACAGTATACATATACGGCGAATCGTTTATAGGCTCGATCGGCATGTCAAAGCAACGGTGCGGTCCGTGCTCGAGCCACACGAGGAATAACAATACTATCCTGATTTAGAAGCTCAGCACAATGGGGACTAATTATACATCACAGATTTCCGGAATCTTCCGCCTCTCCTCTCGCCTTCTGGAATTAAAGACCTGATGGTAATCCTAAAGCACTTGAGCCGGTGTTCATATAATCCACAGATGGGAATCAATCATAGACAGGCTTTATGTGAAGATCCTTCATCTATATGTCACCCAACACGCTTCACATGAAACTCGCCTGCGCTTAAAATGTTTGCTAGCAACATCTAGCTTTCATCCTTATGTGTGCTCTTTCCATTCAGTCATCCATTTGTGACAACGTGCAATGAAAGCATGTCAAATAAAGAAACATATTAACTGCAAAAGTGACACATTTTATATCAAAATAAAATGCATGTAAAGGTCATCTTTCTAACTCTCTCATTTTTTCTCACATACTAGCATTCAGACAAATTGAGATGGTTAGTCTCATCGAAAGCGGTTTAAGGTCTAGCATTTCTCACTGTGGACCGGTGTAATCTGTCATCAGCACAACACCTCACTGTATGTGGACGTCTCACAGAAAGTGAACACAGCCAAAACACAAACAAGAAATCGAGTAAAATAATCAACAACTAAAAACTTAATCTCCAAACACCACATATTTAGATTGAAACAAATATGACAAGGACATACAAACAAATTTATAAATCAACCATTGTGTGTTTCTTACTATTCACCAAAGAAAGACAAAATCACAGATGAGATGACTCTTTTGCCATCTTTTATCATCTATTGATGATGTCAATCATATTTTCCCTTTACTGTTCTTACTTTTTCTGTCTTTTGTCTAGCACTCGTTTAGAAGTAACTCTCTATTTGCTTTTTGGTGGTTAAACATCAATAAGTATGGTTATATTTTAATTTAATCTTAATTTACTAACATAAGTAAAATAATTACATTTGTCAAACGTGATTCAGAATTTTCATCTATAAAAATACAAACATATTGAGTTGCATTCTCGAGTTTTTGTTTAAACAACTAGAGTTTATTTTAAACGTATAATAGATGTTCCTTGAGCATTTACAAGAGGAAAACGATAAATCGCAAAGTTTGCCTGAAAATAAAAGTAGTCATGACTTTGAGGAAGATATCAAGCGGGCTGAAATGACTGCTGCCATTTGAAATGCAACAGTGAAACACTCCTGGGCAACATCACAGAGGACCAGAAGTCTTTCAATGTTTTCAGGCATGCTGGGAAGTTGACCGTTTACATACATGTTAGCACTTATGAAAGAAGTTGCCGACCAGTTCATCTCTCCAGATCAATGCAATCTGGTGATGTGATGTTCCTGCTCTCATTTACATGCAAATTGGAGGCCATTACGCCTCAAAAAACTGAAGCTTGTGGATAACACCACACTTAATGTTTATTATCAACCCACAAGTCAGAAAAGCTTCAAAATAGACACATCTGAGATTTATGGCAAGTGTGTTTTTCTTTTCTCAACCGAGCGCTGGAGGAAACAAGCTGTCAGCAGTGATGGACAGCATTTAACGCCACCCATGTTGGGCACAACATGTCGGTAGTGATACAATAAACAGATGTGAATGTCATCAAAGAGGCTGGAACACTGACCAATCAGCTTCCAGGACCTGAATAATCCAGAATATTATGAAAAAAAATGTTTGCTTGCTACAGCATTCAAAGCGAAAGAAAACAGAGATAGAAAGACGAGTAGTCTCATCTCATGTGCAACGGTCCGTAGATTATCCTGATGCTGAAATCCTCGTGCATGTTTGTAATGCCACTAGAGCAACTTTGTGACACCCATGCGAATGTAACTTCCTAATCTTCTCTTTACTCTCTCCCTGGTAGAAGGCTGAAAAATTGGCTGTCAAATAAAGAAAAAAATCTGTTAACCTCAGAACTGTGCTCTTTTACATCCATCATGCTGCTGTAAAACATTACAGACTGTTTACTTTATGACTAACACCAATATGATATTTAACATGTAAAAAATACAAAAGCAAACACAACGTGAGCATTCACAACACTCTAAAAAGTGCTAAATTGTTTTTGACTCATGCTGGACACAACAGCTGGGTTAAAAATGACCATGAGCACTTATGTTTTCCTCTGAAGCCATAAGATTAAAATCAAGTTATGCTGATACACACTAGAATACTGGGTTGTTTCAACTCATTGTATGGTTAAATGTGGACAAACCCAACAACTGGTTTAATTAGAAAACACTGGAAAAATGCTGGGTGGAAAATAACCATTTAACAGCCAACCATTAGGTTAAAGTAAACCAGAAAATGTTATATTTGACCCAACAATGAGTTGTTGGGTCAACAACCCAGCATGTTGGCTAAAAATTACATAGCCCATATTAATTTACAACCAAACGATTGGGTTTGTCTCTTTTGAACCAATGCTGGGTTGAAAATAACCTAACACTGTAATGTTTGTTCATATTTGACCTAGTAAAGAATGTTCTCTTTCTCCATCACTCACAAATCTCATTTACACCTGTGCACATTTACAGCAAATGATCACTTATAGGTTCCAAAAGGGACTAAACCAACCACTGGGTAAACACAACCCAGAAAATGTTTATATTTTACCCAACAAGGGGTTACAAAACCCATCATGGTTAACTCATAACCCAACGGTTGGGTTTTTCCCTTTTTGACCCAACACTGGGTTGAAAATAACCCAGCATTTTTTAAAGTGTGGCACGTTGCGAAGGTTTAACACCAATGACCCCAAACTCTAGTAATCTTATTTGACTATCATTAATAAAAAGTTGCAACAGAGTTTGAATATTATTAATAAAGAACAAACTTTAAATGTAACTCCCAGGTTATAAAGCTGAATAATAAGTATTTATTAGCTGAATACGCTGATTGAATAAGTTTTCCATTGATGTATGGTTTGTTAGGATAGGACATTTGGCTGAGATATAACTATTTGAAACTCAGGAATCTGAGTGTGCAAAAAATTCTAAATATAGAGGAAATATAAAGTTGTTAATCAGAAGCGCTATAGAAGGTCGTTGCTAAGATGAAACTGGTTTGTTTTAATGCTCACCATTGTAATGATGTTGTGGAGACTATATGAACCCGAAATATGACATTTTTTCTTTCATACATATCAAAGTTGAGTGTGTAAATTCTCAAAGAGCGGTACCAGCGAGAAAAAAATTGCTGTCCTGTAACTCATTGGTAAGAGCATGGTGCTAACAACGCCAAGGTCGTGGGTTCGATCCCTGTGGATTGCACATACTTAGATAAAAATGTATAGGATGACACAATGTAAGTCGCTTTGGATAAAAACGTCTGCCAAATGCATAAATGTAATGTAAATGTAAATAAATCTAGAATGTCCATCTTTGACCCAGCCATGGGTCGAAACAGTCCACAGTTTTGTTTTGTGTGTGTGGCATGATGTTGATCAACAGTATTGTCGCTCGTCCTTCAGTTTCTATGAACAGGCAAAAACCATGTGGACAGAAATGACAAGCATGTGCTGGAAGTGTCAACACACTTTGCCATTGTTTTGGGATGAGTCAGACTAATTTTCTACATGATTGCATTCTCTCATCTCAACGTCATAAAAAACGGAATCAAATATTTGAAGGGATGACTAACCCAAAAATTCTGTCATCATTTATTCACCCTGAGGTTGTGGAAATGTCTTTGTTCTGCTAAACAAAAAGAAAGATATTTGTAAGAATGCCAGTAACCAAACAGATCTCGTCCCCCATTTACTGCCAAACAAATACTATGGGAGTCCATGGGGAAGATATCTGTTTGGTTACTGACATTCTTCAAAAATCTTCCTTTGCATTTAGCAGAACAAAGATATTTAGACAGCTTTGGAACAACCCCAGGGTGAGTAAATTATGACAGTATTTCCATTTTTGGGTGAACCGTGTTGCCTTAAAGGACACAATGAATTCACTCTTTGTAAAAGTGAGGTGTGGCCGACCTTCTGCATCACAGTTAATGTTGTAAAGATTTTTTGTTATTTGCCATTTATCAGAGGTGTTTTATTGAAAGCAGTGTACATTGGGCTAATTTTAGAGACCGTCCCACTGGACCGATGTGCTTCGCTTCGGGACACAACGGATATCGACTGTAGAGCGTAATCGGGGTGTAATCAAGTGACAGTTAATGCACTAAACTGTGTTTGTGCATCTAAAGCTGGTGGTGATGCCTAAACTGTGTTTGTGCATCTAAAGCTGGTGGTGATGCCCCTCAAAATAACAAACTTCACAAAAGCGCTGGAAGTTTTTTGTATGTTGAAGAAATAAAGTAGCGTGGATCAGGTGCCTGGGGGGCACGCGTGATGAATTGCGATGTCTTTACTGGCACAGCAGGAGCGTCGATGTGTGTTTATTTGCCCCCTAAACCGTGCTAACTGCTGGATAAACACATGTCTCTGGAGTCATTTCGTTTGGACGCTTAACCTTGCATTACAACACTTCTGAACGCACCGCGAGAGGCCATTGCCTGCAACAGACAATGGATCATTTCTCCACTATGATTTATTTCAGATGGATCATTTCTCACAGGCATTGCGACGGTCACACTCATTCTCTTGCATTTCAACGACCGGAGGACAGTTTTCATTTTATCATGAAACAATAGAAATAAAAATCTAACTGTAATTGCTGAAATGCGTGAAGAGAATAGAGGTGTAAAATGAATGTAGATTATAGAGGTACATTTAAATGGATTTGAGATGCAAAAAATGGATGTAAAATTATGTAAAGGAGTTACTTTCCAGACAAAAAAACCCTGAATGTTAAAATGCAGATACGTAATTGGCTCAATCCTATTTGACGTCTCTCATGTAAACCTCTCTAGGTTGGCTATGACAAGCATGAGATAAACACCATTTAGAGAACACAAACAGGTTGGGCTGCAATGAATCAAGGCTGAATCTATTCATCCGAGGCAGCGATCAATAGAGAAAAGCCATTTCAGCAAACTGATTAAAGGATTCTGCTGTTATCAGTAAGAATGGAGCTCAGCCCAGATGTAGCTGAGAATTCCAGCTCATATCATTTCAATTTGATTGCATGTAGCTGATCTTGATATTTCATAATTTGTTTACCTATATTTAGCATTTTTTCAGCGTCTGCGTTTATTGTAGCCAATCAGAACTGAGAGAATAAACATCAATGCGCTCATATTAAGTTCTCGTTCGGTTGCCCGTTGTGCTGTAAACATTCATGGAAGGGAGTTTCCTATAAGGCAGGTGTGAGTTCTGAATGCCTAAAAATTCACTGTGAGCATGTGTTGTGTTGAGATCTGGAGCTCTGAGTCATGTTTTAGCGGGTGGGAGGGACGGTGTCAAACGTAGGACTGTTTATCGCTCTCTAAAAAACAACACGCACAGAACAAGAGATTAGATGGACAAAAGATTTCAAGGTGAAACAGAATGTCGTGCAAAAACTTTCCAAGAATATAAATGTAAAAGCAACTCATCGTGGTCTTTCTCAAAGTCAAAGCCTGCCATGATGCTACACATGATATTTTCAAAATAACTTTGGCATGAACTCACAAGATCTGATGATCGGTGTTACTCCAGTATGATCCAAAGAGAATCTTTTGTTTTAAACAATTCAGAATTAAGAAAATGACTCTAAAAATGTTATGGTGTTTCTGAAAAAAGGAGGATTGACTTACTTTTTTGTGTTCATTTGTGCACAGTTTTTGCACACAGTTTTTTGAAGTAAATATTACTCAAAAATGTTATGTCAATATGTATGTTAAGTTTTTGCCACTCCGGCATGGGAACTTTAGCCATCTTCTTTAGCCGATGCCTACGCAAGAGGCCGTATGACTGACAGGTAAAGCAACCAATCAAGTATTGTTTTGTATATTCGACCCCACCATGCCCCAAACCTCGTAGAACAAGTTATTAAAACCCAAAAGTTTGCAAACATGTATGAAAGAGTGTAAAAAAGAACAGATTATTTTTTAGGAAAAGCTCAATTGTAAATGCACTTGTATTGAATTTTACTCAACTTTATTGTTCAAAACCCCCACGACTCTAAACTTCAACATGTATTTCGGGTTTTAGAATAACCATAAAAGTTATATTAATATAATGTAATCCTTTATGTGAAAACCAGTCTCAAATCTAATTCTTGCAATCTTTGACATGTTTTTATTTAGTTAATATTAAAGATATAAAGATTACATTTAAAAACTGTTCTTTATATTATGAACAGTATGATGATTTTAACAGTAAATCACAAAAAAATGACTTTATAACTTGCCTTGCACATGTACGATCATAAATATCCAATTTGCCTTGAATTTCAGTGTGGTCACTCTATAAATCTACAATTACAATGATTACATTACCTAAACAAAATAAACTCGTAAAGAAAGGCGAGGAACATTTCCAGATGGGTGAATGGCGTTGCACAAACAACATTAGCCATTAGACCTCACATTTGTGCTAGATTACATGTGACAGCAGAAGTGTCTGATTATCCAATCTGTTCTGTTGGCCAGTGGCTCTGTAAACCCTGAGCTTATAGAGGAATCAGGAGCATCCGCAGTCTTGTTTGTGTTCTCTGGCTCTGACGTGACTAGAATGAGCTCAGATAACAGCCTCATCACCCACCGCCATCTGTGTTGATGCAAAATAAGTCTGGCTTGACAGATCTGTGATCAGTTTCATTCTCTTGGTTTCATTAAGACTGGACCTGAAACTGGTCCTGGATGAGGCCTTATGGTCAACACCTACTCAAATGAGCCTCTAACAGTCACAGAGGTGTGGGACGAAAATGAGAAATACATGAAAAGCGCAGCAGCTATGATAAATAAAAATGATATTCTTACTTTATTTTACTTTTCTAGTAGGATGACATCAAATCCAACTTGATATAGAAAAATGATTCATAGTCGTAACGTTTTTTTACATTTTTAAAAAGCCCAAATTACTAAAAGCAATTAACTCATTAACCTCATAAACTTCTCTCTAGTACAACCTATTTAAGTAAAATTACTGTAAATTGTCATAAAATGCTATTTAAAAAAGATATTTTTATATTAACGATAAAAAATTCCTAAATTTGCAAATAATTTACATAATCCTGTCAAAAAGTTTACATACACTTGTGTCTTAAATGTATTGTTGCCTTCTTGAGCATCACTTTGTATCATTTGTAATACGACATGAAAAGATGTCGTATTGACATCATACAGTCGCTTTCGGGAATAGGGCTGTTTGATAAATCGCGATTAACACTTAATATCGGATAAATCGATCTGTCTAGAGCGAGTATGATATATCAATGTCTGCGATTATGTTTCATGTTTTCATTGTCCGTGAAGCATGGCTCTGTGATCTGTGGAAATTGCTTCTCGTTTTGAAAGCAGTGCGAGTTTGAGTTGCTTATAACGTGCATTTGAAAAAACAACAACCTTCAAACATCATCATTATAAACTTTATTGTCATGAAAATACCAGACAAGGCTTGAAGAACACCGATAGGAAGATGCTCATAGGCATTTCTTACCGACGAGTTTCAAATGGAATATAGTGCCCTCCGAAGGGCCCTTCCAGAAGAGGACACAGTATAAAACGTCACTCCACATAAAGAGAAGATGATGTTGTTTTTATTCCTCCTTTGCCAAGTAAAATTTAAACAGACAAACTTCGAGTTACAATTGCGTTTTTCTATCTGGAGTTTACACATCAAGAGATTAAATCTTTGAAGCGAGTAAGGCATAGTGATGATTACTTTAGAAAGTAACGCAGGGAGGTGTGCTTTATAGTACTACTTCTGCAGTGTTTATTTGGAGTTTCGGCACGAGAGCACCCTCTGGATTTCAGATGCAGCAGTATTTAACCGTCTTTTACAGACAAATTGCGCAAAAAAAATTGCAGACAACCACCGGTTGCGGTTTATTTTTGATTTTATCGTGCAGCCCTATTTGAAAAGGATTTTCTGATGACCTCTGATGACCTTACAACACAAAAAACAAGAGATTCATGAACAACAAATCACAAAACATCATCCTGGTAACCTCACACAGCATGAAGTATCAAGTGTACATATTTTTTTGCCTGTATTATTTATGTGTATATTCAGCTATTAGTCTATGTTGTGAAACAAATGTCAAAAAACGTTATGTAAAATGGCTTATTCAGAACAAAAACAGTAATTAGATATAGATTAGCAATATTATTTTTCTCTAATATTAACATTTTGCAGATTCTGCAGGGGATATGTAAATGTATGATGTCATTTGTATACATGTAATCTATTCTTGATCAGAAATAAGATGAGAACAAATGTACAACACTACATTATAGATACCTCTATTCCATTCCATTTCATTCAAAATAAAGAAAATGCTGGCTCATATTAAACTTTTGAAGTCTGTCTATAGAGAAATGACTCTGAAACTAAACAAAAAACTGTAAAATGTAAAGAAATGTGTTTAAAAGTATGATACACATTTCAAACTGTAACACTACTGTATAGGGTTTTAAAAGCGATGTGAGTTAGGTCACAGGATTATGTCTTTTGTTTCTCATACCCTAGTTGGGTATTTCAATGTTATTACAATAATAGGAGCCACAAACAAAGATCTAAGCAATAGCGTGCGGCAATTAGAAGCTAATTTTACACATTATGTGTGCATTTCTGAGGAAAATCAAATAGGTAATTCTCATACCATCTTCAGCTGAAAGTATTATGAGGCAAACTGCTTTACTCTCACTTAAAATAAACACTAAAGCTATTCACATTATTCTAAATTTGTCTGCTGTCTTTGTTTTTTAAATCTGGGACTAAGCAAACATTCAGAGCAACGAAAAAACGTCAATTCATCTATCTGATCTTGTGATCATTGCACCGTTTTTCTATTTAATGGTTTACTTGTTTATCATTCTTTTAGCAAAACATTTAAAAGGAATTTCCCCTTTTATCCCAGTTCCTCTCATTCAACTCCATCTGGCCCTGTTCCCATTTGTAATGTCCATTCTTGCACAACTCTGAAATTGCCAGTTAAATCAAGTCTCGCCCGACATTTTTCCTCATTGAACATAATGTCTCACTGTGAAATAGTTCTGATTTTGTGAGTAAATGGGTTATCGACTCTCAAGCAGACGTCATGCATGCAAACAGACCAATTAGTGACCTTCACAAGAACTATCACAACATCGACCGTCCAGACTACTTTATCACTGTCCCGCACTCCACTATAATGACGTCATGTAAAACCGAGACACGAACACAGAATGGTTCATGTGCTGTAATGTTAAGGAAAAGATCACCAGACGTGAAGTATCTGTCATCATACTCACCCATGTTGTTCCAAACCTGCATGACACTGTTTTCTGTGGAATACAAAAAGAGATGTTTGCAAAAATTAAGTCCTCTGAAGCCACACAATACACTATCATGCAATGTATGGTTTCAAGGAACCTTTTTTTTAGAAAAATAATGAATAATCTACCTACGACATGAAGGTGGTTAAATGATGATAGATTTTGTGGGGTGATATATGAAGTGTAATGATTTTAAAAGTATGAAGACTTGCAAGGAGAATACATGCTTGTTAAAACCCAGAGATTTCCTCCTCTGTAGACAGAGTTGTGTATCTCTTGAGCACTGTCCCACTTCTTCATACTGTAAATACCCTCACGAAAGCAAGAAAATGTAGGCCACATACAAGGAACATACAAGTCCTGCCTATCCATGTCAAAAACCCAATATCATGATTTATTATTATTGACACACCTGACATGCTGCTGTGCATTTTAAAGACCTTAGAAACGATGATAAAATCTATGCAATCAATCAAAATTACAATGGTTTTACTATAGTAAAAAAAAAAAAATGCAAATTATAATTCATGTTCTTTTTATTAGTTGTAATCAAGTGAAGGTCAAGTATATCATTAAATATACGGATATCAATGTACTTGTAGTATACTTGTACAGTATGTGTACTACTTGGGACTAAATTGGCTAACCTTAACTTAATAACAGTATAAAATAATTAAAACTTAATCAAAATAAGTATTTAAGTGTAACAGTAGTAAGTGATTGACTGTATTGAGTGCACTACTTACAACACGATGCAAAAAAGTACAGTTTATTAAAGAATACGTCATCATACTTTGAAGTATAGTTAAACCTTGGTTAATTCTTTTAAAGGAAATAATGGTTGGAATCTAACATTAGCTTCAGGTAAAATATCGAATTACCTATTTTATTAGCTTTCAAGTTAACTCCACTCAAGTAGTTGTTGTATTTATATTAACCAAACAGAACTCGAGTGTTTCCAGGATGGCTCCTAAAAACGTTTTGTGTCGTACTGTATAGCCTGAATGACTTGCTCTATGAAGACATTTGGCAACGTCAAAATCATTTCAATCAATCTAACGTGTGCTGATCCTCAGGCTGACAGTAATGCAGTCG
This sequence comes from Triplophysa dalaica, assembly GCF_015846415.1. Taxonomy (NCBI): domain Eukaryota; kingdom Metazoa; phylum Chordata; class Actinopteri; order Cypriniformes; family Nemacheilidae; genus Triplophysa; species Triplophysa dalaica. The sequence goes on from NC_079545.1 coordinate 16,296,700, forward strand.
GCCAATGTCAATGTTCAGAACATGTCTAAAGTAAAATACTTTTGTTTGCCTCAGAGCAGGTCAATCCATTTCACTTTAGTTTGGCCCAGAAATGCAAAAACAATTACTTACTCTAACAAAGAGTAAAATATGCTCCTTAAAATCTTACAACAAAGTAATACATCACAATGTATGACTCTCAGAACAGATCTGATTTATGGTAAAATATGTATATATAAATGCTACAAATAAATCCACTCTATGCATGCTATTTTCCGCTGATTAAAGATTTGATATCAATTATAGATGAGAAGCTTAGACAAGAGACCAATCAACAATAAAGTAAAAGCCTTTAAGTGTCAAACATCATCTAAAGTCATATCTGAGATGTGAGCACATGGTTTGGTCCAAATATAGTACGTCACATATATCCAATTTAAGATATGCAAGCCTTTTGCTTTTAATCTTCACATTTTAATTGTTTAGATTTCAGCTGCACTAATCTTTCAGAATCTCTCTCACCAGGAGGCACTGAACATCACTACAAACACACGGCCTGACTTCTCAACAGCAGTTATTCTGCACCAAAACCTGCGACTTGTTCACTTAAAGACACTAAATGCACCAAAACAATACACAATAAAGTCACAGTCAGTGCAAACATGCATCACTTTTGTGTCAAATCAATCGCACCCAAGTGCACCACTCACTTAGACGGGCACACAGCTCCTCAAGTGGGATTTCTGAAGGGAGATTGGTTATCTCATCACATATCAGTTTAGATCAAACGGAGTAATAAAAACAATGCCTTTTTCTCTTTAAACAACACTCCGCCGAAAAGTGACTACATTGCAGGTATGATATACTTAAGGTTGAAATTACTTTGAAAAAAGGTAATTTTGCTGATTAAATCAGCACAGATTTTTTGGCTGTTTAACCCAATTAGCATAAATCCGGGTGCTAAACAATGCATAAAATTAATTCTTAGTGAATTCCCAACACTTACAACAATTCCAACAAACTAAAAAAACATCAAACTCATATTTAATTTATGATCCTCATTATGCCTTTGTACCGTAATGACCGTACAACGTAGATTTGTTATTCAATTAATTGAAAAAAAAAAACTTTTAAGCAAGCTGTCAGATGGCACTGAACGTTTCTTCATAGTTCATGGCCCTTGAACATCTGACGGCTGATAATAAGGCTAACTGTTTTGTTTATACCCATTTATTAATAACTCGATCGATCTACACATGCTTACTAAAACACTGCCAAATAAGCTCTCAAGATTTATGTTTAAACCAAAAAAACGAACGACTCCCCGAGCTGTGCATGTCAGAATGTGGCACGCACATTAAATCATTTAATTTGTTTCACACGTCCTACATCAAAGTGGAAGGTGCTGGCATATTCTCCAAAGTCTACAGAGATCTGAAAATAATTTAACGCTGAAAACAATCAGATCTCTCAGTGATGAGTGGACAGATGGGAGGGCTTGTTCACAAACTTTCACAGCTAGCACCGCCGGAACACACTAATGATAATCAGCACAGGATTATGGGCAAAAGCAGAGGGTTGGAACAATTGCCTGCTGTTTATCTCTCACTCATTTCCTTATTCTACCAGCCACCGAAAGAAGAGACTGTTCTTTAACCCACTTGATATCACCAAAACAATATGCTGTAGCATTCACAGTTTCTCACACAATCACTCACTCACCCGTCTCGCTCTGCCTCCTTCTTCTCCAGATCCTGAATGACGTCCAGCAAAACCTTGATGGTGTTCTGGCTGGTCTCCAACACCCCCTCCAGGCTGTGCAGCTGAGACTGCAGAGTCCCTATGTCATACAGAGGGCCGTTTGGGCCAAACAGTTTCTCTTTTGCCTTTGCCAGATCCAGCTTACACTTTGCCCCAGACATGAGCCCCCCCAGCAGTTCCTGCACCTGTCGCAGGGTGTCTGCTTGGCCCTCCGCTTGTCCGAGGGGGGCCTGAGGGGTCGGCCCTGCAGCTGAAGGCAGGTGGTTGGCGTTGGACTGGGATTCTGTGCCCAGGATTGCTCGCCGGCTGCCTAAACAGGTGGGTTTCACCATAGCTCTCGCTTTACTTTTGGGAGGGATAGGAGGAGGGATTTCATCAGTTCTTGCTTCACCCTTTGACTTTGTCGTCCCAGCTTTCCCTTTGTCCTTTTCAGCGTTGTTGCTGTCCACCTTTGCGACAGGAGGCTTGACAAGCTGTCCCAGAGTCGAGGAGCCCTCTTTCCGTGGAGTGTATGGAGGAGGAGGAGGAGGTGGGGGAGGAAGCATAAACTCTCTCCTGTCTCGTCTGTCCTGAGTACTACAGAAGGCCTGAGCTGGGAGGGGGCTTGCCCCCGTGTTTGAGTACAGCAGAGCAGTCTGAGGAGGACAGGCATAAGGAGGTAAGGAATGCCTGAAATTGGGAAGCACAGTTTCCTGGGGTACACCAATGTACTTCACAGCCTCACGTGAGGAGAGAACAGGTGACATGTTTTGTGGAAATGACTTGGAGTGGGGTACAGTTTGAGGAGGGGTCTTAAAGTTTTGCACAATTTGAGGGGGGTTGCCGCAAGAAGCGTTGCAGTGTGCCAATGATTGCATGGCACCTGGTGAGGGTTGGGTGGACCGGCTGCAAATTAGAATGGGGAGGGAAGGAGTCACTGCAGTTCCGGCATTTTGTGGATCTAAAATGCAATGCACTGCAGTTTGTGCGATGGGAATGATGTGTGACACACCTGGAATGGAGGTCTTCAAGTGTGAGTACGAAGGGCCTGGAGGAAATGACATTGCACTGTGAAGAAGGGTTTCTGTGGGAACTTTATGGGACAGCATAGGTTCTGTATGAGAACTTGCGGGGGCTGGGGATTTGTCTTTAACACAGTATGGTACAGACCGTATTGGTGTTGGGGTGTGTGTAGTCAACGTAGTCGTTTGTACAGTTTGTATATCTGCGACGCAGTAGGGTGCAGGAAGAGATGGTTTAGGGACCTTACTGTTTGGCACAGATTGTGTTGAAGGTATTACAGTAGGCACAGGTTGGATCGGGGTGTTATAGCATGCCATCGGTTTTGTTAGAGCCTTTTGGCGAGGATGTGCAAAACCAAATGAGGAGGCAACAACAGATGCTCCTTGAGAACAGGAAGGTTCATTTTTGCCAATATTACTGAAGCATTCCTCCAATATCTTGCAACCAGGGCTGGATCTCACAGGGTTTACTAGTTCTGTACGAGATTCTGAAATGCAGCAGGACTCGGGAACTGGAGCAGTTTTACAATTTGTCACAGTTTGAACAGCAGGAGTGCAACAACGCACTGAAGTTTCACTGAGAGACGTGCTTGACTGCCCATGTGTTGAGGATAATGTGACTTGCGTTGTGGTAATGCACAAAGTTTGGGATACAGTAGGGGTTAAACTGCAGTGCTTTCCTTGTGTCAAAGAGGGTGAAACGGCCTGTGGTGGACAAAATTGTGATGGTACATTTTGAGTTTCTTTGGGACAAGTGGATAACGTTTGAGGGGCTTCTGCATTAGGTGGGGCTGCTGTTTGAGATGGCCAAGAGTCTGTGTGGTCTGAGAATGTTTGGATTTTTGCATTGCAGCTTGGTTCAGACTGTGTGGAATAAACACTACACGGAACATGATGAAGTATGTTGGGGGTGGGGGAACGGTGTAGGGGAACATTTGAAGTTCTGTGTGCCACACCTTTAGATTGGGTTTTCTTGGATTGGTTAGACTGTTCGTGTTTTCTGTCAGCAGTTTCAGATGGGCAAGTACAAGGAGGCTCAGGTTTCCCAGGATCACTTGCAGCTCTGTTTAACAATTTCCTCCTTCCTCTCCTTCTAGAGTGTTTGTGCGGTGGTAGGCGTTGTTTTGTTGTATCCAAAGATGCAGTTCGATTGTCCTCAGTTTTCTGGCACCTTGATTGCTCAGCGGGGGAATTCTGTTGCCCAGGGTCTCTCTGATGTGATCTACGAGGTGGAAAGTAGAGACGTGCAGTCAGCTCATCAGAAGAGTATTCATCATCCCAGCTTTCCCCCACTCCTTCCCCAAAGCTGTGACTGCGAGTCTGTGTGGCTGAAAGCGAGGGAGGTTTTTGCAAACTGGGTGAGGTTTGGATGGCTGTACTCCTGCATGGCTGACTTGGCAGTGGCAGTGTGAGAGCACACGGATGTGTCGGGACCCAGCAGCGTCTGGTGGGCCCGGGGGTGAGTGGATGCGGCGGTGCTCTCTTTAGAAACGCTGTCACTGCCCCTATAGTCTTTTCCATGTCCCCACGGACGGATCCCACCAGAGATGGCCCATTCATCAACTCCTTTTGCCAGTTTGGATCCTCCGTTGGGCTCTTACTTCTAACTTTGTTGTTTTTGTCCTTAGACTCGTCATCCTCCAAATCTTTAAAGCGCACCTGTTGTGTGCGATTTCGTCTGCGTTTAAGTCTGTTTTCGATATCCGGAGAGTTCCGGTTGAGTAGCACAGAGCGCACAGTTATGGTGGGGCCGGCTTTGTCTGGGTTGCCATTGCTTTGGCTGTGAACAGTTGGCAAAATGTTGGGCTCTTTGCTCACCATGTTATCCGAGAGTGAGTACTTTATGAACCATATATGTAAATACAAAAATTTCTCTTGGTTTTTGTCTATTTCCACAAAGCGAATGCAAATTAAGCTTTCATTAGTTTAAAAAAAGGTTGTTACAGCACACTCCGAACAAGATAAACGTTGCAGTACCAAAAAAATATCAAATAAAGCAGACCAGCCGATGACAGAAGAGCATGTGACTGGTCCTGTCCCCTGGTCACATGACTAAGGGTTTTTGTAGGATATCTCTGTGGTAATCCTGTCAGAGATGATGTTGATTTTAGCACAAAGAGTTTGTCCATAAAAGCAAGAGAAGGACGAGGTGTATCCTGAGCATCAACCCCATTAGTCCACAGGGGCACTTAAATTCTCTCTGCGAGCGCAAGTGAAGATGGCAGAGACACCCTTTGCGCACAGGTGGTACACACTCATTGTGCAAGTCCAGAACAGAATGAAACTTTGGCAAGGGTAGCTCGAAAGTACATCGTAAATCTCTGCATTATGGTTTCATGGCCAAGAGGATAAAAAAAATCTGAGCTCTCACGATGTTCATCTGCAGTAATATCCAAAAATATCCAGAAAAATAAAACCTGAATGGGAGACACTTTTTAGGCTGACCCGAGAGAAGATATCCCAACATCTTTAATGTCCCACTTTTCGATTTTAATTTGTCCACTGTCCTTGCTGGTGTAGCACATCTTGACAAGATAGAACTAGACCATGCATCTCTTCAAACTGAATTCTCCCTCACATTTGTCCTTGAGTTTTGCTTCTTTGCGTTCACCTCATCCTTATCTTCTGAAAGAAAAATACATACTGTACTGTGAGGTCCCTAAACCATAGCTAATATTTTAGATAAATATGCATTAATAAACACCACTGATACACATTTATTTTTCCAGACATCTACCAAATTATACATTTAAAATGATAAACGTCTTGATATAAAACATCTCTGAAAATACTTACAAAGCTAAACAGGATCCATCTGGTATTCGCTTCTTCGAAAGTTCTCTTCAGTAATCAATCCTTTAGTCCCACTTCCATGGCCTGCAAAAGAATAGCAGTTTAGGGTCAAATGTGTGCAGAGATCAAGAGTAGAAATCAAGAGTAGTTTTAGCCTGTCTGTAGCTTTAGTGCTGGTGTTTAACTCGGTGTGGTGGCAGGTTAAAAGATATTCAAAGCCGGAAAGTGACAACTCTAATTAGCTTGGCGTGTCTTTAAGCAACCACCCCCCCCCCCCCGGCACATGATGGCTGATAGCCGGAGGGATTTCTCAGCACACTACATCACGCTGTCAGGAAGCAGCTAATGCATACTCTCTGTGATCAGACAATCACAGTCTGTTGAGTCATGACAGGACGTTAAACGTCTGTGTCTTGTACACGCATTTGCTTAGTGTACCCCTGCCCCCATTGTGAAAAACTACCTGATTAAATCTGTACCCAGAACACCTAATACTAGACATTTTCCAAAGGCAAATTTTGGACTCTATTAAGATCTATTTTGTATACCAAACTTATTAGTTTACAGTGCTACAGTTGTTAGTTTATGTTCATGAAATCCTTATTTATTGAATAATACATACAGCACTATATACACCGCGCACTGGCTAGAAATAAAGTGAAACTATACACATAGAAACTATAAGTATTTTCATACAGTTCATTAACCCATAAAATATGTTTATTTCAATCCAGCATTTTGGATTGAAATAACCGACCATGACATATTTTACAACCCAACAGTTGGGTTTGCCCTTTTTTGACCCAACGCTGGATTGAATAATCTAACAGTTTAACAGTTTTAGTGCAGGCATTATTCCATCATATTCATTACAAACAGAAGTATGCCACATTGACATTAGTTTTTTTGCATGTTCAATTCAATTTTGTGCAATAAAGTTTTATTGAACAGTCCAGATTTTAAAGAGATTTATATTACTTGGACATGGAGGTTCAAGTATGTGTGGCCTTTATGGAAAAAGTTTTTATCACTTGACAGAGGTTTCTTACAATCTTAGAAACAATTATGTTTCTATTACGAAAAAATACATGAAAATAAATTATAAATTGAATGAATAGTTATTTGAACATTTTGAGTTAGTTTACTATCCTTCTAAAAGGTGGGAAAAAATATAAATAGTGAAGGAATAAGTGTTTCACTTTTAAACTGTAACATATAAAAATGACAACAACAAAAAAACAAGAAAACCATTAAAAAGCAAAAAGATCCGAGTTGGAGTTCCTTGAACATCCTTTAACTTTGCCAGCTGCCAGGTTAGAACAGATCTCACACTGCAACTCCAAACTCCATCTCTCAGCTGCCTTAGAAATCGTTTACCTTAAGTCTTAGGTAAACATAGCATTTGAGCTCCTAAAAAGTCCATCATGATCCATCAGTTGCCTCCATGCTGCCAAAGTATCAACACAGTTTGTTACATCTTAACTGCTGTAAACTCAGTGACCACAACACTTTTATGATGTCTTGTATGGTTCACCAAAAATCTGAGAACAATAACTACCTTCAAGCCAGTCACTAGCTAAGACTAAAAATGAATGAGTGATTTCGTTTAATTGAACTGGCATGAATGCTGAATGGAGAAATCTGCTTTTGTAGATTGTCCACCAACAACATATAATCACCTAAAATCAAAACCTTTAGCTGTTGTTCAATGCAACCAAAAAAACTCCAGCAGTGTTGCATCATGTGGCTGTATTAGCATTTGTAATGTGTTCCCTCAGCGTAAATAAGTTATGAATATATTTGAATATGTATTTTCAGCCTCGCCCAGACACACACCTGGAGATGTTAACCGCTGTCAGCCACGGCCACACGCAAGGTCAATTAATGCTGGAAATGAAATTACAAGCGGACTCCGGTGCTTGATAATATTAATTGTCTTTCACTTCACTCACCAGTTCAGTGGAAGATGGAGGAAAATTCCTAGTAGAAAAACACACAACGGGCGAATACAGGAAAGCTCTGGACGCAATAAAGCAAAGGAAGAGCAGAACGCATTCCCCGCCGCCTGGCACTCTTCTGAAACTGCCCTCAATTATCCTGCCTGTAAATTGTTCCCCACAAGAGAAGTCAATTATTTAATAAAGGCCAAAATTGGAAGAATCATTTGCATAACTGGAACATTTAATTAGGGAACACTTGGATGTTTTAGCCTGTTTGGGTATGAAGTGTGGGACTCTCGATCAAAATTCAGAGGGCAGGTGGAATCGTGGGATGGGGGCAGCCGGGGCTGTAGAACAAGTGTGATTAATGTTTATTCTTACCAAGATGAAAAAGGGTAAAACAACCATTGAAATGCTATTTAATAATTCATTGCCTTTAAGATTTTATTATTACAGAATCGGTTTCACAAGCATGCCTCTCATTATCATCTTATAGCTTTATTCAGATGGGACTACATTACCCAGATGATGTACTGAAACATTTCTGTTTTACATATTACAAATATGTGTTTTTCTCACATAATCTCGGTTTAAAAATGATGATGCAACTGACTTTCGTAAACTCAAAAGCACATTTGTGATCGAACATTCAAAGACCAAAGGATTCCAAACGTTTGTGTTTTATTATTATTATTTATTTTGACCATCAGTCCACTACTACAATCAATTCTACTTATTTCCACTGTGTTGCCTGGTGCTCCTTCATTACTTACTTAAAAACATTTTTTTATATCAACACAAGTCTGATACCAGACATGACGATTAAGCCGATCACATATCGGCACACAAAAGGAAACAAGTTTTACTTTAATAACCGCAACTCAAACGTCACGAAACTAATCATGTCCAAAGAGCACTTATGTCACACCCTGACAGATCTGTATGAGCACATTTCAGATGGAGTTTCAAATCTGACATCAACCCTAATAACTCAAGAGTTGAGAAAGCATATGTTGTTATCTTATTCCATGAAGCGCAAAGCCTGGGGACAGCTCTATTGAGAAAGAACCGAGACGGACAAGCAATCCTGACACGGTTGTCACAAAGACATCTCCACGCAGGAACGTTTGGTCAGAGAATCTATTTGTGTCTCAGGAAGCTACTTTTTTTATTTTTTAACCAAAGCCTGGATGTTCTCATTTATATATTTGGGCGGCTGATCTGACAAGTCATTTTTGGTCCTAAAATGTGATACATTTTTATCATCATTTGGCTATACAGCAAAAATAAACTTCCAGATCCTGCCTTCCAACAAGAAGTCAGGTGAAACAACACTTATTTTTTCATTGTTTTATGTGTGTTTTATATATATATATATATATATATATATATATATACACATCCTTGTGTGAAGTTGCTTTGCAACAAGTAGTTGTGTAGAGTGTTAAAAGCGCTATACAAAAAAACGTGAATTAAACAAACTTAAAGATAAAACAAATAAAAAAGGAAAGTTTAAATAAAATAAAAAAATGAGCAAAAAAAAGATAAATGAAATAAAATATGAAATGTAAAATAAATAAAAATATGAAGGAAAAAAAATTGTATAAAGATATTTTTTTAAAAGTTCAAAGAATGATCTGTACATTTCTAATTTGGCAACTCAGAGTTATACTTCTAATAATCTCACTTAGAGATCCATTCAAATGACACAAACAGGAACATTTATACATTTGTTTGAATCTTAAATGTTCGTTTCAAGAACTATGTGGTAAAAACTGAAAAATGTTGTCTATAGAGGAAAATGTACGTTGTCAAAATAATCCAATAATGGAACCACAACAATGACTAAAAATGACTTTTTAAGGCTAATATAACAACCCAAAAACATGTTGCCAACTAATAAACACCAAAAACTCTGAGACCAAAAAATGGCAACAAACTTCAACACCAACATTCTAAATTCATATTGACACTGATTCAACCAACTCCAAAAGGGCAGACTGACACTACAATCAGTGTGAATTACACATTCTAAGGAAACTGACAACCATGGTGGCGAAAGCAACCAGGAATTTTGATAAACAAGTTTTCAGTTTTTAGTTGACAATAGTGTTGCATAAACACCCTTAAGTATCCATGAGTTAAGGAAACATATGTTGCTATCCAGCAATGTCAAGTAAATGGCCTCAGGATAACGTTATTGAGAAACAACGGAGACTGCTTCTCTGAGACATCTCAACTTTTGGTTTCAGGTTCGAGAAGGAAATTGTAATCTGCTTGGCACACTTATTTTGAGAAAAAACGCTCTGGGGCGTCTGTCTTCTTGATTTAGGTATTCTTTTCTTCAATTATATATTTATTTACTTGCTATTTTTTCTCTCGCAGGAAGCATCGTTCTTTACGGCAGCATCTCAGTTAGTCACGGCAGAGGCTTGATTATTAGGATTACAGATGATTAGCGTGATGCGTGAGAGGAGAGTTGCAGCCTTCAGGCTCGTGTTCCACAAGCACAACCTCCTCCTCATCTTCATCCTGTGGCGCATCAGCGTCTGATGGGATCGGCTGTGACACGACAAGCCTCTGGATGTGAATCGACTGAGCACAGACAGAGTGGGACGATACAAGACTGCGTCCGTTCCAGAAGGCCTGGGCATGCAATCCCAATGCATAAGGGGCAGTTTCTTTAAATAAATCGTGCTGTAAATTTAGAGGGCCAGGGTCACAGCAAAATAGAGTCAGAAGACATGGAGGCAGTGCTGTGCTTGGCTGATTACCTTGTCAGTATGATAATGGCCACCTATTGTGAGTGACAAAATGAATTTCTTACTCTTTTCGTCTTGTATTCTATTACAAATATATAAAAATTCTTCATTCAAGATTTACTTTATTTTACATTTACTTGACAAGGAAAGTGACCCAAGAAATAAATTGTGATCTTTAAGAGAGAAAATAAACAATTAAGTAAGTTTATGTTTAAAATAAGCAACAAAAAAAGTAAAATTGACTAGCAGACATAAACTTAGTTATCTTTTAGATTTCCATTAATAAAACAAGACTTATATCTTAGGTCACTTTCCTTGATTTAAAGCTACAGTTTGTAAGACTTTTGCAGTAAAATATCCAAAACCACTAGGCCAATGTTATAATTTTTTTCAGCTAAGTACTTACAATATCTCAAATGTTTCCAACTGCTTTTAAATCCTGAGAAAATTGCCCTTTTTTACCATAATTTTACTATGATTGATTTGAACACTTAAAACTGCACAGTGTTATCACACCATCAAATTGGCCAATTACTGTAACATCTATGACTAACAATTTAGTTTTAAACCTTACATTACTCGGGTCTAATTCATTATAATGAAATAAAACGATTTCATCAAACGCAACATTTCTAAAACTTTATTACTTTACCTCTTGCGCTAGCATGATTTCTTGTTCCCGTCTAATTGATGTATCAGTGGTACCATCAGCAGTGAAGTTGATGACAACATATCCCATCATTCCACGCTTCTACACAGCGTCATCAAGCTACGCGATTGTTGTTGTTTTTATCGTGCGGCCTCTAGCGGCGATTTCTACAAACTGTACCTTTAAGAAGTTCTTTTTAGATTACAAGACAAGATAAAAATGCTGTGAGAGAAATTGAACTTCAGTCAATTTACCCAAAACTAGAAATTCTGTCACGGTTTACTCACTCTCATGTCATTCAAAATCTGTATCAGTGGAACACAAAAGAAGATATTTTAAGAAATGTCTCAGTGGTTTTGAGTCCATTTAATGGAAGTCAATTGGGTTCAGTTTTGTTTGATTATCAACATTCTTCAAAATATATTTTTGTGTTCTGCAGAACAAAGAAACTCACATAACAGGGAATAAATGATTAACGAATATTCAATTTGGGGTGAACAATCTATAAATTAAACAAAAATTAAGTATTTGTAGCTTGTTTCCTATATGCAACATTTATTTAGAACAATAAACTACAGAAGCATCAAAAAGATGACCTCAGCTAACCGCCATAGACGTTCGCCACAAACAACAAATCCACATTTTGTTTTTAAATGAACAATCATGTCAAATCATCGAGTCCACCAACGCAGTGTGGGCACGTTGCGAACTCTCCGAAGCACGGCGTCTCTCAAGTGCTAATGAAAAACTAACTTTCTCATCAGACTTTGGGATATATTATACACCTGTGCGTCTTGTTTCCTCATTACCGTCATAAGTGGTGATACAGCATCTCCCTCATGTATTTATTCTGCTGTGATGATAATTCCACATTATTAGGTGAGGGAGATCGTGACCCATCCCGCTGCTTGTGTTCAGAGCAGATCCGATCACGCTACAGCTCATAACCTGGATTTCATAGCGAGAGCTGCGGATTCACGCATCCTCTGGGATCCGTATGTGTGTTTTAGCACTTTACTCTCTCTGGTGAAAGATGCTACGACAAACACTCGTCTCTTCAGCGTATATATTCAATTTGTGCTTCAATGGCGTGAGAAAAACAGCACTTGTGTCGCCAAAATATAACAGAAGAGCGTGCAAAACTAATACACAATACAATTAACAAAATAAAAAAATGGGCAGTCAGAAAGGAGACGAAGAATAAAAAGAAGGCCTCAAAATCTGTGAGCTGATACATTAATGTGGTAAAAAAACAGGGAGCAACGTCTTTCCGTCTGTCCCGTCTTTCCACTCCATAATTTACGTTCACTTTCTATCACAGATTTCATCCTTCCAATGCTTTTCTTGCTACTAACATATTCCAGCCTCTCTCTCTGTGGAAAGAGATTTACAGTGACAGTTTAATGAATCTAGCTTTGCTTAATGCTCCCTGTGTCCTTGACCCCAGCCCCCTCTCCGCATATTCCATGTGTCAGGCCCCCTACATGCAGCTTAGCCCTAAATGAATCCTAACTCAAACATATCACTGTTGGTAAAGATTTCACACAACTCCTGTGCGAAACGGATGTGCAGAAATCTCACAGCATCTCACTTAAAGCCGTAGTTTAATAGCCTCACTCGTAAAAATATCCAACATAATTCGAGGGCGGAAAAATATGCTGATCTCAGAGCTGTATGTGGTGATACAGACCATGTGTATGAGTGTGCTGTTTGGGATGAAGAGAATGTTGTGTGTGCACGCAAGTTTAATGTTCAAGTGATACACGAGTGGGTGGAATAACCAAAATCTTAAATCACAATGTATATATACAGTATACAGAGTATATGTCGCTGCAATTTTTCTGCAAAAAATGCAACCTGACAACACCTTTAATGCACATGTTAAACATATGCATAGCCTTTGATCTTTACTGGGTTTTTTTAATAAAGCACAACGATGCTGGACATCACTTTTGGAAACAATTCATTTTCTGGATAGAGCGACTGATTTTAGATGTTACATAACGTTAAGGCTAAGGTAGAGTTCCCTTTTCGCACGTACTCGATGGACGGCATACAGTACACAAGATAAAAATTTCATCATCACAATAGTACACACACACCGCCAGAACTTAGTTACCTCTTTTGCAAAGTATGCGCAGGTCGCGCATGAGCATTCCTTTTCTTGCAGTAATTAGTTTAACCACCAGGTGCAACCATGTCCTGGGAGTGTCGATTCAAAGTAGTAGAAGAAAACCTGACCCATGTAGGCCCGGAGAGGCATTGCAATATGTCACAATGCACCTGCGTCAATACGAGTCAAGAGCAGTATACTGTCCAAGGCTATGCGTTCGGCTATACAAAAAAAGAAGTATGCAGCAGGATTTACGTAATGTTATGTAACGTGTGATTTGACCTTGTCAAGCGATATGTTTAACCTAAATCTAAAATCTAACCAGGTTTATGCTGTCGTCAGTTTGATTCTGGTAATTCTAGTAAAAAAAAAGGTTACCTGGTTGGTTAACAAACCACTCTATGATTTTAAAACACAAAGTTGACTTACAGGATGTGAAGCAGGTTGAAAGCTCTTTTTAAAAGACAATAATGAAAAATACCTTTAGAAGGGTTTCTGGGCGATGATCACTGGTGTTCTTTATATTCAATGAAGCTCTCTAAACTGAAAGCAGCCCAACGCTTTCTGTCTGGATTTAAAATTAAATAAACAAAATGACAACACAGATATATCACGGTAAAAACGGTATAACAGTATCACTAGCGGCTGATATGTTTCTATTGTCACACATAGATAACGTCATACCGCCATTAACTTCCGTCATGGATGTGAGAAACATTTACAAATACAGATGAAAGTTTTTTGAAGACAGAAAAAATAGGAATCTTCATTAAGCTTGGCATTGATGTATCCCTATAGGCATTTGCAGAGACAGGAGTGTATTTCAGTCTCAAAGCAAACATCTAATATTCAGTGCTAAAATTCTCGGTTAATACTGCATTACAGTCATTCATTCATGAAGAAGGCTTTGACTAGCGTTGGGCGAGGGAAGGCGCATGCCGCAGATAGGATTGTTATGTAAAAGTGTGTCGGATTGGTGAAGCATGGTTAACTCTACCGGACACGACTGTGCAAGTGGGGAGAGAGGTAGACGCGGCGGGATATATTTAGAGAGACACTGAAGTGAAGACAGACAGGAGGGAGCCAAAGAGAGCAAGACAGCAGGGAGGAACAACCAGAATCACCTCACATGGCGCTAAAGACGATGTGCTTAGAGTTAGCGAACTACGTATCTGTCCACTGTTGTGTCTCTGAATATAATGTGATCAAAACTGGCTGTGCTTTGCTCTCAAAAATAAAACTTTCACAAAGTCTGAGACATAGGGTTTGGAGATCTCTATACGCTCTAAAAGATGGTCGGGTAAATTATGGACATGGGTTAAAATTAGAGATGCACCGATTGCAATATTCTTTGCCGATTCCGATTTTCAATTTTATCATAAGTGAAACCTGCCGGTTCCGATTTTTTCCGATTCTTATTTTATATCCACAAACTATAATTGACAGTATATAAAAAAACATGAACTTTTCTTCAATACACATTTTTTCATATTTTTTTATTATCATTACATAAATTATAGAAACATTACAATTTCCCTAAATACAGTTCTACAACCTGCATTAAATTACAGAATCTTCTCTTGCTCAAATAACTTTTAAATTGAAGAACTCTGTGACTGAAAATAAGTATAAATAATAAAATATAACTAAACGTAATCGCTTAATCTACCTTTTTCTCATTTTTGTACTCTCACACAAGTCGAAGATAACAATAAAATACTTCAACTTTATACGTGTCTGTTTCTGTTTCTGAAACTATCATTGCTTTATTTATTTTTTCTGAAATGTAAAATAACTTTTCTTTATCTTAGGTCTGCAGTACTTAAAGAAGTGGGTTGATTTTAGCTGCCACTTCAATAAAAAGTGGAACCACGCAGTCACGTGCGTTAATGAGCCGTGAAAGACTGCAGTATTGAACGGACATTTACTTGTGTATTTGACGCTCTTGCCCGTGTCCCTGGCAAAATACGATCCGCTTCGAATCGGCAAGACATCCGAAAAACGGTCGATTCCAGTTTCTTACCGGTCAATAGGTGCACCTCTAGTTAAAATAAGGTTCATTTATAACCCACCGGTTGGTTCTGTTCATATTTTACCCAGCCAGGGGTTAAAATTAAAAAAAATTATCACGATAAATTACACGTGATTTATACACAGCTTTTGAGTGAAGAACCGGAAACGCTGCTGCATCCGAAAGCAAGAGGGCGCTCTCGAGCGGAAACTCCAAATACCCACTGCAGAAGAAGACCATAACACGTTCTTAAATCTAGGAAATGCCTATGGACATCTTTTTATCAGTGTTACTCAAGCCTCATCAGGTATTTTTATGATAATAAAGTATATTTATAATGATCATATTTGACAGGTGTTGCTTTTTCAAATGCACGTTATAAGCAACTCAAACTCGCACTGCTTTTAGATCGAGCAGCATTTCCTACTGATCCCAGAGCCGTGCTTCACAGACAAGATACAAAATATCGACACATTGCATATAGCAGCCAGGTGGATTCAAATAGGATTTAGAGGTCTAGAGATAAATGATCGTGCAGTCCTACCCAAAATTGTATCACTGAATCGACACAAAAATTCTCCGCCAATACTGATAGCGATATCTGCAGATACCAATATTGATACAGGTTCTGAAGATTAAATGTAATTGTTAATTAAATTAAAATGTTAATGAATTAACTTCAACTATTAATATTGATCGTCAAACTGGTGACGTTTCATAACATTTTTATCGAGAGCTGATTGTGTGAAAATTAGCTTTTATCAGCAGAAACTGATTTTTGGCCAATATTTCAATGCATATCTACTTTTAATATGATGGAACTATTTTTTTATGATATCATCTTAAGCCATGTTGCGCCCCAACATACAGCAGCAGATTTGGCAAATATGATCATGTGCAACACTATAATTGGCTTCTGGCCATAAATCTGTCCTGTTATTCTAAATAAGACACGATTGAGCGATCGCTTGGATTCATTAGTCTTACACTTTTGAACCCTGGCTCTAAAAGTAAACTTTGTTATTGTGCAATGCCTTTGATTTTTTTGCACATCAGAGCAATATCACCGTACAACTGCTGATTAAAATCACAGATGGGAGACCCGAACAAAACCTTGAATTTCGATTCGCTGTTAAAAAGTTATGGACGAGGTGCTAAAACTTCTACAATATGCTCATGACAATGAGACGTTATTATCTACATGAGAAATAATTCTGCAGAGAAACCGGCTTCGACTCTACTGCACAAAGAAACTTGTATCCACCTACTCATGCTCATATATGAGAGCACATTTGCATAACAACGACTGTGGAAACAGGGAACACTTGAAAAGAAGAAGGAATAAGAAACAAACGGCCCTTGAATTGACTATCAAGGTTGTGTTTAGTGTTCAAGAGGGCTTTTCATAGGGTAAAAAGGTGCCGGATCAAACTGCTTTTGCTTGTCAAGAGGATTATTTTAACGTAGAGTTGCAAAAACAAATGTGCCAAAAAGTCTTATACTGTACTAGGAAAAATCGGTCACTCAGCAGGACGTTTCAAAGAACCCTGTTATCAAAATACTTCTGGAAGTTTCTGCCTTCTGGAAGATCATTAGTCTTGCCAGCATGTTCAGCAGATGTCATACAGTACATGGAACTCAGCAGAGAGCATAATGGGAAAGATTTGGGGTTCGATACAACTTCAACTCCTTCAACATGATCTGTGACATAACTACAGGAAACCATTCAACCAGGAAGCTCTTTGGTTTGAAAAATTGTGTGCACATGGATGTTTACAATTCACAAGGGACAATCTACAGGGATCAAAAAGAAAACTTTCATAATTTATTCATAACTGTGTCATTCCAAACCTGCATGACTTTCTTCAGTAGTACACAAAAGAAGATATTTTGATGAATATTGATAACCACCAAAACAACATTGACTTCCATTATAAACACAAAATAACTAATTTTCAAAATATTTTCTTCTGCGTTCCACAGAAGAGTTATAAACCGGTGAGGGTGAATAAATGACAACAGAGCTTTTATTTTTGGGTGAACTATCCATTTAGAAATCAGCAAAAAAAAAATGTAAACCTTGTTTTTGTCTATTAATTTTCAGTAAAAAACATCTATTAAAAAAGAACCCCTTCACGACACCTCAACATGCAACTGAATCAAAATTGAATCAACGTTTCGGTCCCATGACCTTCATCGGTTATTTAGAGCTCAGGTTTTAAATACCTGTTGAAGGTCATGAGACCGAAGCCGTGTTAATTAAAGTTTGATATCTTTGGCAAGTTTCCTTGTTATTTTTCTTGACTTTTGGTATTACCTTATATCCTATTGTCTTGCTGGTGTGATGATTTTATTATCGGTAAACTAATAACCTAATATACATCACCCTTCAAAGCAAAATTTAACACACTTTATACTTAAAACTTAAAATAGAAAGCTTTTTTATATTTTATACCATATTGGCAAATAATAAAATAATTCAGAATTCGCTCACGTCCCTTTCTGGTATCTTGACACGTATCAAACCACAGATGCTGTCGATGAAGTTGTGTTGAACCTGGAACATTTCTTTACATTTCAAATGCATCATAAAATCCCACCGTCACATCATCTCGCCCCCAGTACAATCACAATATGCCGGTGTGCTGAAGCGTGAGGTTTAAAACAGTGTCACCCAAGGTCATTATGATTTTCACCGTTCAGATGGTGGTTTCTCTGACATGTTTGATGTTTTTGTAAACAGCAAGAATGAGATATGGAGGGTGAGAGAGTAAAGCAACAACTGATTTATATCAGCCACCTCCCAGAAAACACCTACACACAGCTGGGAGAAATAAAGCGAGAAAACAACCTATAAAAGACCCGATGGAGGCACAGAAAGAGCGAGAAAAGGTTGGAATGACACTTCGATAATTTCAAAGCTGTGTACAGTAGCACTTCACGACAATGCTTATTGAAATAGACCATGGAAAGAAAAGAAAAAGTGAAAACAGCATGTCCAACATATGAAAGACTATCCGAGGACAAGCAAACACCTGGAGATGAAAGATTCTGTCAACATTTGCAGTCCCTCTTGTCATTTCAAACCTGAAAGACTTTGTTTCTACTGCAAAACAGAAAAGAAGATCTTTTGAAAAATGTTGGTAACAGAACAGCACAGCCCCCCCCCCCCATTCACTCCTATTGTAACCAATGCATGTGAATGGGGGGTTGTTAACAACATTCTTCAAAAGATCTTCTTTTGTTTTCTGCGGAAGAAAGAAAGCCATACAGGTTTGACATGACAAGAGGATGAGTAAATGACAGAAATTTCATTTTTAAGGTGAACTACCCCTTTAAGCCTGTTCACACCTAGAATAATGACCATAAAAACAACTACAACAATAACAAAAAAACAAACAGTTTTGGCATTTAAACTCTTCATAAAAACCCTTAGAAAAAGGTCCTTATATGTACAACACAACTGACAAACCAATAAATCCCAATGTAATGTCACCAATACTGTAGGTAAATGAAAATTCAAAGCAATAACATTTATGAGGAAATAATACACAAGCTTCTTCATTCAACACTCGTCTGACTCAATCCGGTTGTGTATGAATGTGCGATGTCACTGCCTGTTAGCAAACGCGCTCGGTTACATAATCCATAAACACTGCCTAGTCAAATCAGTATTCCTCCCATTTTTCATGATGCTAAACCACTGAGCATGATATTGTCTTACTGCCTGTTCATTGTGCGAGATCTCAAGGGTTTATTCACAATAAATAAAAAATCTGCCGAGTCGGAGAAGAAGTTCTTGAGATGAAGCTAAAAATCATCTCACACTCACAATGCCTTCACTACAATTACTGCTGCCACCGTCAACAGAAAACGCATACAAACATCCGTTTAGGAGAACAACAAAGCGCTTTACAAAAAAACACACTTAACAAACGTTAAAAGATGGTTTAGAGAACTGGTTGGTTAAAACCGGACTGTATATATCGACATATATATTGATAAAAACACATCTCAACACACCAAATGGTGTTTAAAGTGCACATCACAATATGCTGAGAGTAAAACAGGCAAATATTCAAACATTTAATTGCAAGAAAAGAGAAATATAAAACCATAATTAATATTTACAGTTACCGTATTAAAATTTAGTTTATTTAAATTTTTTGTAGTTGTTTGCTGTATCCATTCGTCCTTGACGGTTTTCTTTCATAATATAAATATGGCATATAATGGCATCAATATGTCACAGGACACTTAAGCATCTCACGATGATGTAATGCTTCTGGATAATAGTCTGCATCAGGGTCGCTTTTAAGTGCTCGCCAAAAAAAATGCCATCAATAAAGAAACATTTCCGTTTTTCTATAAAAAGGACCAAACAGTGGCTACTTTGAGCATGTAACTCCGGCGTAACCCAGATGCCTTGGGTCAATGGCGGCGTACGTTCCCTTAATGTTTTGATTGGTGGAATTATAAAAACATGCTTCCCCCAAATGTTTCATTTGGCACTTTGTTTAATTATGTGGTTGGGCCTACTGGAGCACACAGTAATGACCGGCGTCCAGCAGCACGCCTCAAACCCAGCTGCTTAATTACTGGGAATCTCATTTAGACTCGCATGGGGAAAAATGAAACTAATCAACTCTAAAGTATAGACTCTGGATCCACTACGCCGGGGCCCTGACCCACAACTCACAGACAATGTGTATGCGCAGTGCCTGTGTGTATATATGTGTGTGTGTGTGTGTATATATAATATTACAGTAATATTTCTACATGTGAAAGCATGACATAAACATATATATATATATACATACATACACATATATATATGGGTAGTTGACGAATAAATCATGCTTGTGATCTATGGTGTGACATACTTAAATGTAAAAAACAAACTGTTAATATTATGTGTTTTATATTATTAATATTTAAATTAACTACTAATCTTTACAAGTTTGCATATTGCATGCTTTCCTGTAGCTCAGTGGTAAGGGCATCGCGTTTACAACACAAGATTGTGGGTACGATCCCAGGGGATTGCATATACCTAAATATAAATGTATAGGTTAATGCAATGTAAGTCGCAAAGCGTCTGCAAAATGAATAAATGTATGTCTAATTTGTTCTAATGTCTCTTGTCGCGTCTCGCAGCATCCGCATTAGACACGATGACAAAATCATCCAACAGTTATGTGAAAGCATGACAAGACGTCATGTATTTTTTTCTAAATACATGTAAAAATATTACTGTTGTAGTGCTTTAAGTGAATATGAACTTGTTTTCTTTGCAGTATTTGAGGTCTGAATAATACAGAGCATCTTTTCTCTTTTTTCACCTTCTTGATGAAGTCTGGCCGGAAGTCCATTTAAGGTGTTGGTGTGACACACAATATCTATGAGAAAAAAAGACCGATAGTCAAATATCTTGACTGTAAACATTTGGGGGAAACATATTTTTATAATCCCACCAATCACAACATTAAAGGTACACAGCCACAAATTAATCTCTACTCATGTCAAAACCTAATTTTAAGAGAGTTAGTAGCCAGTGTGTCATGCTTTAAATCTTGACTCTAGAATAAATTTGGTCTTATCTGACATATCAGTCTCACGGCTTGCTGATTCCAAGCCGATTTTATGTTGCCGGCAAAAGGGGCAATAACGTCACAGCTGTCAGTAAACGCAAAGCCGCAAGTAAACATGGAAATGAATAAATCAACCTACAGTATATATGATATACTGTATATCTGATTCAGTTATTTACTAACAAAAAGTCCAAATATATATAAATCTTTGGAGGAGCCTACAATTCACGCATAAGATTACTTAACTTTTTTAAGAAGTTGCATCTAAAATTAACTAACCCACTTCTTTTTAGACTACCGACCAAAGATAAAGACAATTTATTTTACATTCTAGAAAAATAAAATAAACTAATATTAGTTTCATGAACATAAACAGACAAGAATACACTTGTAGAACTATTTTATGCATTGTTTTGTGAGATGAGTACAAAAGGGAAGAAGGTCAATTAAGTGACATGTTTAGTTATAGTTCTTCGATTTAAGAGTTGTCTAGGCGAGATAAGATCCTGTGATTTAATGCAGCTTGGAAAAATTTGGGGAAATTGTAATGTTCAATAATTGATCTTATACAAATATCCTTATTTATAAAAAAAGTGCATTCAAGAAAAGCAAATATGTTTTTTATATACTATCAATTATAGTTTTTGGAAATAAAATCGGAATCAGCAGGTTTCACTTATAAAAAAAATCGGAAAACGGACAAAAAAATTGTAATCGGTGTATTTCTAAACAAATACAAACATAAATGTAGCTTTCACAAAATGGAGTTCAAGTTCCAGCATATTTCAAACAACATATGAACGACAGTCTGACCCATGTTGTCTTTTCACTTTCTTTATCCAACAAGAGGAGATAAACAATTCACCAAACACACAGCTAATGGCAAAAGTAATAAAAGGTTAATAGTGTGCCTTACAAAAAGCTTTGCTTTCTATCTGCATCTAAAATGTCCATCTCTGGAATTCAGGATAACCTCCACACCTTTAGATAGTTTGCACTTCTGTTGTGATTTTCTATCTATGCTGTGAATGTCACACAAAAAACTGTTTCCTTTCAATTCAGGGTAAAAAACTGGACACCAGACACACAATGCAACGCATCTCGACTCTCATCTTGAAACCCAACATAACTATCTCAAAAATCTCCCATGCTCACTTTTATATATCTGTGTGCGTGTATGTGAGGGTAAGAACAAACTCGGTTTTGTTTTAGCGTTTGTGCACTCTCATCATTTTAGCAAAGCAGCAGCTCAGATCGTCACCATGTGGACCACATACTGTAAGTCACACCACCAGCCCAAGACAACACGGAAAGACATTTCCAAAAGCAGTCTCAAAAATGTTGTACCCACCCTTAAAGTTGCTCTCCAGAAACTCTCCGTCTGATCCAAGAAAGAGGGCAGTGAAGACGTTGTGATTCAGAAGACGCTAGAAAGAGGTTGTGTTGTCATCTTCAGGAGGCTGCTGTGATGCCCGGGTTTCCCGATCCCAGCATCCTCGTTCAGCAGCATCTTCAGTCAATCTCAGCCTCGATTTTCACTCTCTCCACTTATAGTCTCTCTTCTTCCGTCACTCGGTCGTGATCAAGGCTGAACGGAGCGCCGTGTGCCTCTTTCCGGTGTGTGTGTGGAGTCCATATGTCCCTCTCTCGACCTCCGCTCAAGAACATAAACTCTGGTGTCTGAGCTCAGAGCCTCTGTGTGTGTGTGTGTGTGTGTACGTGTGTGTGAGGAGGCAGCCAATAGGAAAGGGTGGGAGTGAACAGAGTAAAAGCAAGCGTCGAGCCAATGGCAGCGAATAAACAGATGGGTTGCACTCCTCTATATTCATCTCTCTCCTCCTCTGTCTCAGCTTAAAGGAACAGTTCATCCAAATGGAAAATCTGGTCAATATATACTCAACCTCACGTTATTTCAAACCCACATGTTGTTGTTTACTCTGTGGAACACAACAGGAGAGAATACATGAGCTAACAGTCAAGCACTTATTTTATGTATATAATGACAGATCAGAAATGGTTCACCAAAAATAAAAACATTGTCATCATTTACTCCTCCTCATGTCGTTCAAACTTGTATATTACTCTTTGTTCTGTGGAACACCAAAAATATTTTGAGACATGTCTCAGTGGATTCGTGTCTGTTCAATGGAAGTCAATGGGGAACGATGTTGTTTGGTTCCCAGCATTGTTCATTATATCTTCTTATGTGTTCTGCATAAGAAAAAAAATGTCATACAGGTGTGGAATGACACGATGATAAATAACTGAAGAAAGAATTCTCCTATTTGGACAAACAGAAAAAAAAGGTTGCACATAAAAAAAATATAAGGAAACAATTTCTTTAAGGCGTGTGTGTGCTTGTGTGCGCGCGTGTGTGTGTATGTGCATGCCTGGTCATTTAATTAAAACGAGAATGCCAGGGCTCCACAGGAGACACAGCAGAAGGATGCTGATGATGATGAGGAGGAGCAGTGAGGAGGGGTCAGACAGGAGTTCTTAAGGATCAGAGAGAGAGAGAGAGAGAGAGCAGGGAAAAAGGTGAAAAGCATCAGAAATAAGAGGAGCAGGTGGCTGATATGAAGGGTAGACGAAGGGCTTTAAATGCTTTAAGAGAGGATGTTGTGTTGAACATTTACAAGATGTAGCAGTAACGGAATATTCCTGCTTTGACCAGAGGAGGGCGACATGACTAACTAAAGACCGGTGATGTTAAATGAACAGGTTACTCAAAATTAAAATTCATTATTTACTCATTATCATGGTCTAGAGCTGTATGATTTTATTTCTTCTGTGGATCACAAAAAAGACATTTTGAGAAATGATTTTGCAATATTGACATTTGTTATCAAGCTACAAAAGTCCAAATCTTTGCCATTTTAAAGACTTGTTCACACCAAGAACAATAACTTTAATGAGAAGTATATACAGGTAGACACCATTGGACAATGTTATGTTTATTCTCAGCTTGCAGAAATGTTGTAATATGTCTGCAAATTCTTTGTATATTATCTGTAAAGTGAAGTCCAACAGTAAGAACACATTTAGACTGGAAGCAACAGTCTTGTCAATCAATAATACAGATGACTTACCAGGGGTCTGTAATGACAGTGTGAGTCCGTCTAACAGGTCTCAAGTCTTCATGCTGTTATAGCCCATGAGCCATGTTATCCAGCTGGTCAGCACACAGGGGGATGCCCACCATCGGGACACCGTGATATATGGCTTCATACATGCCATGTACAAATCTGTTACTGATTCATGATTGTTTTATATATATTTATAAGTTAGCCAATAGTATGACCAAAACGTAAAGACCAGTGATTTTTAAATGATAACTGATATAAAACGTTGTTTAAAAATTGTAGCAGATCTATACATGTGGAGCTAAAAGTAGGAATGTTTCTGAAATGCGCTGCACTGCTACAACAATCACTTACCAAAACTTAAACGTAGAGCAGCAAGCTCATTGGCTGCGGATAGGAAAGGAACCTATTAACTATCAGTGTAATAAAGTTATTATGTCAGATTGGTTTAACAAAGGAAGATATGACTTATGTAGCAAAAACTTATTCTAATTATTATTATGCAGATTTTTACTACAGGTAAAAATGGACAAAAAAATACATAGACATAAGTTATTATTTTTAAATAGTTCAGCAATTAGCATGCTTCTGTTAATTATTTTTATATTATTTTAGTCATTTGGCAGACGCTT
Source organism: Triplophysa dalaica (assembly GCF_015846415.1). NCBI lineage: Eukaryota > Metazoa > Chordata > Actinopteri > Cypriniformes > Nemacheilidae > Triplophysa > Triplophysa dalaica. The sequence continues at coordinate 16,321,015 of NC_079545.1, forward strand.
TTATCCAAAGCGACTTACAGTGCACTTATTACAGGGACAATCCCCCTGGAGCAAGATGGAGTAAAGTGTCTTGCTCAAGGACACACTGGTGGTGGCTGCTGGGATCGAACCACCAACCTTTCATTTACCAGTTGAGTGGGTTAAACCATTCAACTGGTAAATCAAAGGTTGCTGGTTCGATCCCAGCAGCCACCACCAGTGTGTCTTGAGCAAGACACTTTACTCCATGTTGCTCCAGGGGGATTGTCCAGGGGAAATGCATTGTTATTGAAAATGCATTTAATAACCAGGAGCAAACGGCATTTTATGAGCGAGAAAACTACTTACAAAATGTCAATGTACAGACGACGGCAATGATGCGAATTTGGCGGCCCAATAACTCAAGCAAGAAAATTGCACAAAGAGCTTATTAACACTTACAGTTTTTACACGTCTAGGGTTGTAACAGTATGAGATTTTCATGGTATAATAACCGTCTCGGGAAATATCACGGTTTGTTTAAAGTGTTAGTTAGAATGATCCTTAAATGAAAGTAATAGTTGCTTTTTAACAGCAAACTTAATACTATTCTTACGGTCAAGGAATATGATCTCTTCATGTGGCACACTAATGTTGTCATGTATGTTTCTCACCTCTGTATGGAGTCCAGGTTTAGTTCCTTGCCCTCTATGGGTTTGGGATTGTGTCCATGTATAATTTTATAGACCAGTTTGTAAATTCTGCCTTGCGTCTGTCGGTCTTCAGGCGGTCTAACTGTTGAACGTGCTGGCTTTACTGTCATCCTGACATCAGCACATTCAGAATCACTTCATCAATTAACCTCCAGAAACCAGGCTAGAGAAATATAAAAAATATTTGAGAAACATTCCCAAGCAGCAATCAATGCTCCAGACTCTTGCGAGCACTTTGCACGGTTTACTCTGAAGAGCCTCTGCCGGAGGCTAGCACGCCAAGCTAGCCTATGAGGCGAAGATCCCCTCATGTCAGCTTGCCCTGCTTTGGCTGTCACCCTGCATGTATACATTAATGTGAAGCTGACCACCAAGGCAATTCTATCCTGGGGGGAACGGCTTGATGCTTGCACTCCCCTCCCTAACTTGCAGAATACGGATGACTTTCTTCTCTCCAACGAGGAGGATTACGAAGATTCCTTCTTCCTCTCACCTGCTCAATCGGCCCAACCACTCACCGCGGCAGGATCCACGGAAAGGGCGGGCGAGGAACCATCCTCTCTGCTTCTTGGTGTTCATCTGCGGGATGTGTGCAAACGAGCTGCATAGAAGCTTAATATTAAATGGCCGACTGTGGTAGTGGAGTCTGCAAAGTCACTTTATGAAGGAGAACGACTGCGGAGAGCGAAACAGGCAGAGAGACAGCTCCTTCTGATTTTCCAGAGCTTCTGGAAGAAGTGGCGGTCACCTGGAAGGATATACCCTTCACAGGAAAGGTGCCCATACTTGGGAGATCTTTTCTTAACTTGGAGGGAATGGAGAAGGAAGGTCTTCTCCTCGTGCCTCAAATGGAGCCATTACTCACCGCTCATTTACACCCGAAGTGCTCGGTGGCTGCGAACGCCACTTTGCCGTCAAAAGTGGATTCGTTCCAGTCAAGCATGACAGACCGCGCTTACAAGGCAGTTGCTCTATCAGTCCGGGCTCTTAACGCCATCTCTCTGCTGACCGCATACCAAGCGGAGCTGCAGGACGAGGTGTCTGCCACACCAGGTCAGGCACAGTGGTTACGGATCTCTCTCTTCGTCTTCAGAGATGTGCAGTTCAAGCAGCGGGCAAAACTATGGCCACCATGGTCATTCAGGAGCGGGATTGTTGGCTTTACTTGGCTAATCTTTTCGACAGGGAGAAAGAGACCCATTTTGACACACCAGTTGTCTCAGAGGGCGTTTGCAGCTCTGTTTAAAGAGGAAGCCACAGAGTGCGCCGCCGCCTCGACCGACCCACGCACTAGCGACAGCTCGCCCAACCCCCAGCTTTCGCATTCTGAGACGACCGAGACCACTGGCTGTGAGTACAACTACTCAAAGAGGTGTTCCCGATCAAAAGCCCGGCTGGTGCAGGAAGCACACTTCGTCTGCTTCAGCCCAGACTGATCCACCTGCTCCTCATCCTTCTCAGGGTGCATAGGAGCTTTTTCCCCCCGTTTTCAAGTCCCTGCCCTAAATTCATAAAGTTCAAGTGTTCTGTAGAGCCCGTTTGCACAGCAAAGCCCGTTTGCGCCAGGTACCGAAGAGCAGTAAAGACAAAAAGAGATGCGGCTGTGGTGCACACCCCACGAGTTAAAACCACTTTACTGTCTCAAGGCTGGGAAGGGAAATTGGCCATGCCAATTTTTGGCCATAAGAGGCCCTCCAATATTTTGACAACGAGGGAGGGGGGATTGGTGCTAATTTGTCGACCGGTGGCGAAAGGTTACATGTTGTGCGGGGGTCAGGCATGGTACCATGTCTTTTGGAAAACGTGCGACAGAGCGGCCAAAGCTTCCGTTCCAGCACAGTACGTTAGCGGCCTATCAGGGATACGCCCGCTACGCCAGATGGCCAGTCCGCCCATGGTCTCATAGCTCCCGCAGTTCAAGGAATAATTCATTCTCAGGTACGAGAGAATAAAAAAGCGTACTAAAAGAGGAGATTTCTTCTGTTTTTGAAAAGAGAATGATAAGAGTGGTTCCACCCGGGAAAAACCACAGTGGCTTTTACTCGAGATACTTCAAAGTCCCTCCGCCCTTTATTGGATTTACGCGCACTGAACAAATTCCTAAGGAAATACAAGTTCAGAATGCTCACTCACGCTACACTACTAAAATTGTTGTGCCCGGGCGATTGGTTCATGTTCATCGACCTAAAGGAGGCATATTTTCACATAAAGATTGATCCTCCCCACATGAAATACCTGAGGATTGCATTCCAGGTGATGGCATACAAGTATTTAGTTCTACCTTTTGGGCTGAAAAAAAGTGGAAGAGCAGAGCATAAAAAAAATTGCTTGGATCTATGCTTATGTGATCAAAAACCAGCCCCAAAATATTTTTTTTGAAAAATATTAAGAAGACTTCGTGAAACTGCTGTAACTGCTTTAATGCATATGTTATAATATGTTTATGTTTTATATAGCACCATTTTATTTTTACACTGTATTACTGAAAAATGCTTTGCTTGTATAGACTTATCATAATAATCCCACAAATATGAACTATTCAATTTTGTGAATTCAAGATGAAAACTCAATGATCAATAAAATAAAACAAGCCAGTCTTCACTGTATAAAGTAAATATGCAATGACTATAAATAAAGCTACAAAAGTTTTATTTCTTATTTAATATGTGACACCGATGTATTAGGTTTAAGTCACTTTAAGGCAAATTCTTTTTTTGATGCGGATATACATTTAAAACATTACATACTGTGCTTATGTGAACCTTTTGTGTTTTTGACATAACGTGTGTATTTGCGGTATAAGAACATATACAAGACGTGAAAGAGAACTTCATGATGATAAGTAGGCTAAATGAGATGTCTGGAACAGAGATAACGTTATATATGCCATTGAATGGGGATGTACAGACTCATCGCAGCATGAAAAATATACATTACACTGTTAAACAATCTAATGATCTCTCCTCAAAATCTCCCTTGTATCTCAACAAATCACTTTCGCAGACATTACACTCATTTTATGGAAGCAGGTCTGAAAGAAAACAGACAACGTGATTAAAAATCATAGCACTTATTCATTCTGACCATGTAAAGACCAAGAATCCAGTAAAACCATCATTACACAGATATCTGTGGATTACATTAAACACAAAAGCAGTGCTCTCATTGTTACTATCTTGTAAAATACCCATGTCGTACCATATCATGGCAGGGGATGTAGAGAAAGTTCCGGAGGTTCTTGTTTCCTGTGCACAGAAGAGACCAGACAGAGCATGTGCGTTTAGAAACATAACAAGTGTTTTGCTTGTTTTTGAGGTATTGCACAGGAGAGTGCAATGAAAAGACGAGTAAGTCTGAGCTTTATACAACACAACAAACACTAAACATACATCATTGTTTTTCACAAGCTACACAATTTTACTGTTCTGTCAATCTTTTCTTCAAAGTCATCTCGCCTTCTGATAAAAGTGATATCTCTGTCTGTCTCTCATCTAATACAACTCAGACAAACTCATTCCTGTCTCATACTCTCACAGCAGATATTATAAAGCCTCAGGCGAGAAGTCCAGAGGTTCACCATGTCCGACTTTTCAGACGGCTAACAGACTTGGCACGTCTCTCCTGAAAAGGAAAAGCAAAAGTTTTAACCAGTAGATGTTTCCTATCAAATGAGAAACATCTATTGCTGATGAGAAATCAAACCATAGGACATCTGAATGAGATTAAGGCTTAATAATACATGTTATTATTAAACTCAAATGCTATGGACCAGAATTGATACCTATAGTCATTTCGCCATGCTTAAAGACCTGCACCCTGCCGTTGCCATGACTATAATTATCTGCACTATAATTTATACCATGCACTTGTGCTCCAAATTACAACGTACATGAAGTACATCCGTAGCTTTTAAACTTTTACTTGAGTCCTTTTCCCAAAGCATATTCACTTTCCTTGTGTTTATCTGTTGGATACGTCATACAACACTGAATTCAAATCTGAGTATTTAATAGTGTCACAAAGTACAGAAATAATTCCTGAAATGCTCTCTGATGGTCGTGAAAATAGTATTGTTTACAGTCAAAGCAGTTCAAAGAAATGCATTTAATGTACCATCATAAATCATTCACAATACTTCTGCAGGAGAAAATAATCCAAAATTCTGCTAAATCTACAGACAGAGGTCAACAAATGAATCCTCTCAGAATGTGTTTGTATCAATGGGTCACATCTGTTCTCTAAAAATGATGGATGAACAAACAGAATGACTAGACGCAAACATGAGCCTGCATTTCTCCTTCAGTCCACAATCATTTTAGATGAAGTGTTATCACTAAAGAGCAAAGGTCATTCTAAAAAAAAAAGAGGAAGTTGCTTTAAATGGAACAACTCTTTGCTGTTTTGAAATATGTATACATACTTTAACATTCAAGAGCAAAGCCCCGTCCAACCAGACCAGGATGCAAAAAACTGCTTGTTCATTCTTTAAGACCATTTCACAAGTCATAACCAACACTAGTACAGAAGCCCTACCTGTTTCAGTTGTTTAGTTGTTTTATTTCACATATTCATAATAAGTCTCAAATGTTTGTTTAAGATTTTGATTAATTTTTCTCTAGATTTCATTTTGTTGGAGCATTTGTGTGTTAAAATAATTAAACAGGAAGTTAAACTACAACCTACAACCACATGCCGGTCTTACAGGTACAGCAACAGAACACAAAAAATATTTTTTTTGGAAATTCATATAACAAAAAATGGGGACAATGCACAAATGTACAGTTAAACAAAAATGTATACAATACATAATTTATTTTCTAGTGTTCTTGCCCAGGTTTTATGTTAGGTGGTTATAAATGTGAACATATGGTTAGGAAACAGGTAATGTGTTCTGACACAAAGAGAGAACCAAATGCTAACGCACACAAATATATAGATACACAATATATACATGACAAATTCAGTCTTATCTAATAAATATATATCTTAAAACAATAGTAAACAAAAATTTGCTCTTCTATCCAGAGCAACAGGTCTGTTGTGCTTTGTGCTTTATGAAGTTATTGAATTTGAAGGCAGGAGCATCTCATGCCAAGAGTTTCCTGTCCTCATCCATCATCTCCCAGAGCTTCTCATTCAGAACAATCAATTCCCAGAACAAGAGGGAAGTCTTGACTGTATCCTACAGTCTTGATCAATACGTCACTGTTGTTTTTCCTCTCTCTTTATCTAAATCACCGTAAAAATGACAACATCAACTTCAGGCTCTTTGTCTTAATTATTACTGCACTTAATTGAATTCCGCCAGCCGTCCATCACTAAGAAGTTCAAAGAGCTGAATAAAAGAAAACAGAGAGAGAAGCAGAAGGAAGATGTGAGGAGAATGGATATGAATTCTGCTTTAGTTAACTAGAGGAAATCGCTAGTTTGGTACATAACTTTGTCAATTTAATAAAAAGTACAATCATCATTGATAGATTTTGGTGTTATTCATAGGAACCCCTACAATAACTGCCTACACGTGCAGAACTCACAGTCAAGAGTGTTGCTATGGCGTTTCTAAGGTGTTTGGCAGGATGTTTTCTGACCCAGGTCATACCAAAGTCCCTTTAGAGAAGTTCTCTGCGATCGGCGAAGTAACCTTAATGTTTCTTTTAATGGCCACTTTGGCCAGCAATTCAACCAGACATCAAACACAACCAGCAACACACTTTCAGCTTGCTGTAGCTACTGCGCATGCGCATAAGCTCGTAAAGCCAACATTGCTCCATTCATACTTTGGTTATTCTAACCTATTTATCTTTATCATCGCTAAGGTAAAAAGCAAAGACGGCATCGATCTGTCTAAACAACCAAAGGATTAACAAACCTCTCTCCTTCTCAACAAGTCTCAAGATTAGGTTCATTGGCTGATATCTATTGGTTTTTCACGGAATCACACGAGTGTTTGTGTAATTTACAATGATTGTCCTTGCTAATGTTACCCTCGAAGTAATTGTGTACTCACCGTCATGTCGTCTAAACTCTAAAGTCTGCGCTTTCTCAACGTCTTAAAAATCACCATCCATTTGTCATTCAGGAATCGTAAAAGTAGTCCATGGCATTATACTTTTTGCATTAAATGGTGAAGCTCAAATTTGTTGCGCATGCGTATATTCAAACATGGCGCCGAAAATCACCTGACCGACGCCATTGACGATTCTTCCGGCTTAAAAATAAAGGTACAATTAAAGAATGGGCCGACGTAATTTAGTATTTATAAGCTATATATTTATTTTATAAATGTACATATGTCTTAAACATTTAAATTAAACGCGTAGAATTAAACATCTGTTTTTACATTTAGATACACTATAAAGGATAAAATAATGAATTTAATAATTATGGTCACATGTAAACATTCATTCATGAGATCTGTGAATTGTATTGCTATTTTCATGGGTTTAATAGATGTACTTAAATTATTCAAAAGCATTTCCAGGAATGACCTGTGGATGGAGCTCTTCGTTTATATAGAGTATCCATACAATAGCATTGGGTTTAAAGGATTTAAATTATCAACACATCTTTCTGAACGAGGATAACATTTAACACCAAAAAATAAACATAATTAAAACACTTTTTGACTCATACAAAGTGATAGTAATGGGATTACACAGGCATGATTGCTTTTGTAACAGATTTTATTTGAATGTTTCTTATTTTGTAATACTGAGTGCAGTTGCATTGTATTAAGTGTGTGTGTGCAATACCGTTTTCCCTTCGGGGCTCGCCGTAGTGGGCGGGGTGTGGGCATACGCACCAGGAACTAGAGTGCGCCTCGTTTTACAGGTGCGATCTCCTAATAAAGACGAAAAAAGTTCTGTACCAGACCCAAAGCATCCGTTTCTTATTTTATTTAGTTCAAGTTTAAGGCGAACCTACACAAACGCTCGGTTACATTGGTGGCAGCGGTTTTTTTTTTTGTTGTTGTAGTTTTTATGAGTTAGAGTGGCGCAACGAGTGTTCAATTAGTTAGTTTAGCTCCAAAAGTTTTAGAAAGTGAGGGTACGCGTGGTCTTAGCTTCAAGGATGTGGTGCAAAGAGGAGTTTGATTTACACCCAAGACGCGATGGTGACAAAAACAGCAGACACATTAGGATTGATCTGCCGCCGCCGTTCTCCGGTGATGAGAGACAGAGTTTTCTATGCTGGGCTCGTCAGTTCGAGGTCGCGGTCAGAGCACTCACGGAGGATGACTACGGTGTTTCATACAGTTACGAGTTGGCGAGAATTCTACCGACACGTCTGAGCAACGCAGCGTTTCTGCTGTGGGACAGCCTTCCTGGTGCCGTTCAGGCAGATTACACAGCTGCCAAAGAGAAACTCAAAGAGGCATTCGGGCAAAGACAGTTAATGGATCGCTTCAGAGCCAGCCTTTCGGCCCGCCCTCGAGCTCCGCGGGAAAGTTTAGAGGTGTTCGCCGCTGAGATCAGCAGGTTGGTTGACGAAGCTTTTCCTGACTATGGTGACAAGGCTCAAAGGGAAGAAAAATTTCGTCGTTTCTTGGCTGGTCTAGACCCGGTCCTCAGAACAAAATGTCAGGAACAAGGAGCTACGGATTTAGAGGAAGCCGTCACAATTGCAGGTCGGTGCGAAAATGCTAGAGAGTCGATAAAGACTGATTATATGACTGTTAATGCTGCTCACAGTATCAGTGAAGAAGGTGCAGTGGCTGCTGTTCACTCTGGAAAGGATAATTTTGGACTTTACAGAGCAGTAGATAAATTAGCAGAAGAAATGAAAGAGGTAAGAATGGAATTGAGACGTTTGGGAGAGGAGAACCAAATATTGAGAACCAAAGCGTGCTCTAGAGCAATGGAGGAGTGTGACTCGCAGTCTAATGGAATGTGTCGGTGCTGCTGTGGTGGCCGTGGATGCCAGTCACGTGTCTTCGACCATGCACGGAGAGGCCGTTCACCAGAGAGACAATCATATCAACACAGTGACAAGTATAAATCAGGCGCTGATTATCATGATTCGAAGGACTCTTCGCAGTTTTCTTCAAGACGCAGCCCTAGCCCCAGTCCACGGCGACGGTATAGCTACGAAGATGACTCAAGGAAGCGTGGTGTACGTTTTATGTCTCCTGGCGCAGGGGAACGGCGTAGTTGGCCGGGAAACGGACTGTAGCTGATGTTGTGGCCCAAACGCCAGCTATGTTGCCCATGGGCCCTCAGATTGACAATACTAATACCAGTAATTCAATTTCCAAAGAGACTGATGAAGTCACAAACACCAACCCAGAGCTACTGGTGTCTTATGTGAGAGGAGTAATTGAAGGTGTGGAGGTTCAGATGTTAGTAGATTCTGGTTCCAGTGTGTCGCTCATTAGTGAAGATTTTCGCATGTCAGTTCCAGCACTTCGCATTCGCCCTCTGAAAAAGGATTATGTGGCGGCTCGAGCCGTAAATGGACAGATTCTGGATACGCTGGGCACCATGACAATAACATTTCAGCTGGGGACTGAGTCATGGCAGCATGTATTTCACGTATTGAGAGAAACCACACAGTCTGTGTTGTTAGGGTGGGACTTCCTATTGAAAAATCACGCTTCGTTAGAACTCAGCCGAGCTAAGTTACAACTCTGGGACATCTCAGTTCCTCTCCTCACCAACAAAGACTTTGTTCCACTTTGCTGCAATGTGTCACTGGCGACCACAATGATCTTACCTCCCCTCAGTGAGTCAGTTGTCCCCGTTAAGGTATCCTCCCCTTATGTGACTCAGTGGTCTAGCGACTTTGATGGCTATTTGGAACCTAATGTGGCAGATTCTTCCTGCTTAGTGGTGGCTCACACAGTGACCACTGTTCACGATGGACTGACAAAAGCACGGGTCTTGAACCCTACCGGACAGGACATTTCACTGAAAGAAGGTACTCACCTGGGTGAGTTTTATTCTGTTGATGACACTGACATTCAGCTGCTTCATGCCCCAGTTGATTTAGCGGCAACAACTGCATCTGGTGTCACCCCCCCTTGTATCGTTGGAAAACTCACCAATTTCAGAAAATGAAAAAGTGGAACTGTCAGCATTGCTGCTGGAATACAATGATATCTTCAGCTCCTCTAAGCAAAATACCGGCAAATGCAACTTAATTAAACATAACATAAGAACTGGAGAGCAGACTCCTATCAAGCAACGCGCGTATCGGGTGTCTCCTGAAAAACGTATTGAAATAGAGAGACAAGTGGCTATTCTGCTGGAAGAGGGTGTCATTGAGGAGAGCTGCAGCCCTTGGGCGTCGCCAGTGGTCTTGGTGAAAAAGAAATGTGGCGCGTGGCGATTTTGTATTGACTATAGACGCTTGAACAGTGTTACTGTGAAAGATTCTCACCCCCTACCCCGTGTGGACGATACTCTGGATGCATTGTCAGGAGCTGTGTGGTTCAGCACACTGGATTTTTCTAACGGCTACTGGCAGGTGGAAGTTGCCGAAGACGACAGAGAAAAGACTGCATTCACGACGGGACAGGGGCTCTATCAGTGGCGATCCATGCCAATGGGCCTCTCTAATTCCCCTGCTACGTTCCAACGTCTAATGGAGCTGGTCCTGAGGGGACTCCCATGGCACGTCTGCATGGTATATCTTGACGATATTTTAATTTATAGCAAATCATTCGAGGAACACTTGGCTAGCCTTACGGAGGTGTTTTCAAGAATTCAGTCTGCCGGATTAAGACTGAATCCAAAAAAATGCCACCTTGCCAGAGATCATGTGGTTTTTCTGGGCCATGTTATTTCTCGAAAGGGACTTCAACCTGATCCTCGGAACACGGAGAAGGTCTTGAATTGGCCAGTTCCCCAATCTCCATCGGAGGTCAGAGCATTTGTGGGACTATGTTCCTATTACAGACGTTTTGTCAGAGACTTCTCTAAGCATGCAGCTCCATTGAACCAACTTGTTGGGAAGAATGCTCCCTTTGTATGGACTTCTGCGTGTGACCAGTCTTTCAACTTTCTGAAAATTGTGTTGACATCTGAGCCTGTAGTGACACTACCTGACTTTCATGTGCCATTCAAAATCTTTACTGATGCATCCAACGTGGCCGTTGGTGCAGTGCTGGCCCAGGATAGGGACGGCATCGAACATGTGGTCGCATATGCCAGCCGGGCATTGAATTGCACACAGAGGCGTTGGTCTACTTTTGATCGGGAGCTGTGGGCCATTGTGTGGGCTGTGAGAGAGTTCCGACACTACATTGGACTTTCTTCTTTCACTATTATCACAGACCACCGACCCCTGTTAGCTCTGCGCCGTATGTCTATTGAAGATGACCCGACAGGAAGAAGAGGGCGATGGATTATGGAGCTCGATCCACTGAATTGGGTCATCGTGCACAAGGAGGGGAATCAGCATAAGAATGCAGACGCCCTCTCACGGCGCCCTGTAACACCTGATTGGGGTGCAGGAGAACCTGGTGGCGAAGCGGTGGTGGAAGTGAATGTGGTGAGTTCAAATCAACCAAGTACTGACATTCCATGTTCCTCTGATGGTGTTGATCCTCCTGAAGGACGGAATATGGCAAACCCAACGGACATTTCTGGTTGCATGGTTGCTCTAAAATCCTTGTCTTTCACCACATCTGACATTAGGGGTTTGCAGCAGGCCGATTCTGAGATCAGAACTGTGTTGAGCTGGGTGGAGCTTTTGCAAAGACCGGCAAGAAGAAAGATAAAAGGAGCCTCTCAGTGCTTAAGAAAACTTTGGACTGAGTTCAGTCGTCTCACCGTCATTGATGGACTCTTGTGTCGCTCTGTCATCTGTTTTCTTACGGGTGAGCCGAGGATCCAAATTGTTGTTCCGGCTGCTATGATTTCTGACATGCTCTTGCAGTTGCATGGGGCCCCAGCCTCTGGACATTTCTCTGCTGAACGTGTGTGGGAGCGGGCAAGAAATTTCAGCTACTGGCCTTCTATGTACAAGGACATCAGAGCATGGTGTGAGCAGTGCAAGGCATGCCAGACTCGTCGTGGTCCAGTTCCGTCCCACCGAGCTCCTCTGGGCGGTTCACAAACTGTGCGGCCATTTGAGAGGGTGGCAATGGATATTTTAGAGCTGCCTACAACCTCTAAAGGTAATCGTTATGTCCTGGTTGTGGAGGACTACTTTACTAAATTTGTCAATTTGTATGCATTGCAGAATCAGACCGCACAGACTGTTGCACACTGCCTGTTTGAGGACTATGTTCTTATTCACGGTGTTCCAGAGACTTTGCATTCAGACCAAGGTCGCCAGTTTGAGGCGCAGGTGATCCAGAGCCTTTGCCATTTGATGAACATTAGCAAAACACGTACCACTCCCTACAACCCAAAATCGGATGGTATGGTGGAACGCTTCAATCGGACACTAATTGATCAGTTGGCGAAGACACTTCTGACCCATGGTCGAGAATGGGATGAGTATGTGAAACATGTTGCGTTTGCTTATAACACGTCACGACACTCCAGCACTCATTTCACACCATACTTTTTGGTTCACGGTCGGGAGGCACGGGTCCCCGCTGATGTTCTGTTACCTACACTTGCTCTCGACTCGCAGATGATGGTATCTCATGCTGACTTTGTTGCTGCATTGCTGAAAAAGCTGGACTCTGCCTTTTGTGGCGCCCGCATGCATAGCGAGGCTGCTCATGACCGTCAGAAGTTGTACCATGACGAAGGAGTGCGTCACCAGCCGTATGCTGTGGGTGCTATGGTGTGGCTGAACAATCCTGTGGAAAGTCGCATGAAACTGGCACCCCATTGGAAGGGACCGTACAAAATTTTGAAAGTTATGGATTCATGTGGTGAACTGGGACTAACATATCAGATTGTCAATCCTTTGGACTCTGGGGAGCGAGCGCAGGTAGTTCATTATAATAGGCTGCGGCCTTATACTTTGCCTGTTCCATCGCTGCCGCAAAACCAGACTTTCTCTAACGTGCCCAGTTCCCTGCCAACATCCTCCTCACTGGAGGCTGGCACATCTGATGGACTTGAGTGTGTGTCTCCTCAGAGAGACCTTGGGGTTTCACCTGATGACCTCTGTTCATTGAAGAGAGCAGAACCACATGTGGGTAGGACTGGGAGGATTTTAAAACCTCCTAGCCGATTTAGTGACTTTGTTATGTATTGAGGTGTTATGCTCCTTGTAGGTGTTCACATTCAGGGTTTTTTTTTTTTTTGTTTTTTTTATGCACAGGACTGTTTAGAATGTGTTTTCCAGTTGAAAACTAAACAGTGCATTTAATAATTTTCGTGGTGTCATGTTACACTACTGTGTTTGGTCCATGTTATGTGTACTATTTATAAAATGTGCATTGAGTTGTTATTGTTAGAGGCCATGTATGTTTCTATGCTTTATTGTTCTGGAATATAAACGAGGACGTTTATTCTGGAGGGGGGGACATATGTAACAGATTTTATTTGAATGTTTCTTATTTTGTAATACTGAGTGCAGTTGCATTGTATTAAGTGTGTGTGTGCAATACCGTTTTCCCTTCGGGGCTCGCCGTAGTGGGCGGGGTGTGGGCATACGCACCAGGAACTAGAGTGCGCCTCGTTTTACAGGTGCGATCTCCTAATAAAGACGAAAAAAGTTCTGTACCAGACCCAAAGCATCCGTTTCTTATTTTATTTAGTTCAAGTTTAAGGCGAACCTACACAAACGCTCGGTTACACTTTAATCTAAAGAGCAGACAGCAGTAGGCAGAGAAAGTGACACGTAACCTGCTGCACATTGACAGAAGAGCAGAGATGAATGCAAAATGAGGTCTTGTACATCCACCGAGATGATTTACTATTGGACAAACATACTTATATTCATTATGATGTTTGAACATGTTAAGAGATGGTGGTCTAGTGGGTTAAACCACTGAACTGGTAAATCAAAGGTTGCTGGTTCGATCCCAGTAGCCACCACCAGTGTGTCCTTGAGCAAGACACTTTACTCCATGTTGCTCCAGGGGGATTGTCCCTGTAATAAGTGCACTGTAAGTTGCTTTGGATAAATATGGGCTAAAACAAGACTTAATTTGGACTGTCAGTGAAAATCTAAGAGACCTATAGGAATAGACCAGTCATCAGTTAGACAGCTAATAATCGACCACCTCTAAATTAAATGTTATTTATACAATATATTACAGTAAATATAATGACAATGATAAAAATATGCAAAATTGCCCAAAGCAACTTAAGATAAAAAATAAAAAAAACCTAATCTAAAATAATAAATATAATTCAAATCAATAGCGAAAATAAAGGCGCAGTTTTTGATTTACAGCGGCCATTAGCTTGAATCTCTCAGTCCAAACACGACGGTGGCCACCAAAGTACAAAAAGATGTCGTCAGCTGCGACAGCGTGACTTAAGACTGTAAAAAGATAGATGTCTTATTTATTATATAAAATAAATGGTATGTGTATTTTAAGTATAAAAAGAAGGATAAAAGTCATGCAGGAGTTAGTACCTGCGTTAATATAATAAAGACTTTCCAGCAGAGAAGCGTTAGGACCCGCGGTACTAAGGCTTTTAGCAGAAATACTCTTAGATATCTATGGAGATACTTTCCAGCAGAGATGTTGGACAGAAAGAGCGTCTAGGAGGTTGCTTTGATTTGGAACAGTATGTGAGTAACATTGGTTTTTCAGCTGTGTGACGGAGCAGTTCTGAGCACCATTGTTTATCTGCAACCGCTTTAATATTGTTCTCGTCCAGATACTGGAGAGAGGGTGCGCATTGGCACTAAAACTGGAGAGAGAGAGAGAGTTTTACTCATTTATTCAATGATGAATAAACGTAAATGTTCCATTCCCCGCAATCCCATTTTTCAATCTTTAGTTATTGTGTAATGTTGCTGTAAGAGCATAAACAATACCTGCAAAATGATAAAGCTCAAAGTTCAATGCCAAGCGAGATATTGTCTTTAACAGAATTCCCTTTTCAAGGACTACAGAGAACGGCTGGAATCGGACTACAGCCCTCTACTTCCCGGGTACATGATGTCACTATTCCGAATGCTTTTACCCCCCCCCCCAAAGGAATACTCCAAAAAACAGAAGGAGGTCTTCCTTAGAGAAAAGGAAGAGCTGCTGGAGTAGTGTTTGGTTATCAGAGATTGTAAACATTTGACTGAGTTACTTTCACTTTCATCACAGTCCTACAGCTGGTAATAAGAATTCAGCTACACACATTCTAAGAAAACCAACGGTCAAGTAAAAGCTTCCATGACTTTAATATCGGGTGTGAAAGCTGCTCTGTGAAATACATTGATATTGTTTGTGTTTGCGCATACCTCTAAAACACTTCTATGAAACGTTCTTTGAAGTCCTGCTTGCAAATGTCTCCTGGTCAATCTACTTGTTTTATTATCCAACTCAGGACAATATAAAAAGGTCAAACTAATGCTTCTGTTATAAGTGTTAATTAACATAATCGTGTCATTTGCCTCGCATAGTAGGAAAATAATAATTTGTCATCTCTAACAAAGATTGACGTTTGCACATGCACTAGCAGACCTCCATTACACTTTGATCGATCCACATGTATTCAACTGATCAAGTGAAGTTGATGCCATTGTAACCGTTTATGGCTAAAAGCTTTGCAAAAATATGAATACACGTGCACTGAGAGGGGCACCGGCCAATCACAACAGCCAAAGAAACGAAAGGTCACTGATATGGTATGGGTGGAACATCTTCACACAGACACTCTAAGCAGGGAACCAATCACGACATACCTGGTCATTACCAGCAGAAATACCAGAGCATTTCGGAAGGAGAGATTTTATATAGACCAGAAGGAATCCAGTAGTTATGTTTTGTGGTGAAGCAACATTTCCTCTAGCAGAATCACCTTCAGCACCATGGAGAGCAACACCAGGGAAGGCCACAAGGGATGCTGTTTAGGACCGAGGACAGCTCGGAGAAAGGCAGGTGGACCCACTCACCCCTCTGACGAGGAGTCACAGGTGCGGACTGTCAGGCAATCAGACGGAGCATAAAGAGAACAAAGAAAACACAGAAGTGTGTGTGGCTGGGGACAGAATAAGCCAGAGTGGACATTCTGTACCAAGAAGAAATTGACCAATATAAAAACCAAAGAACACGGAGAAACTAACAAGAGATGCAATACTCCGCAACTAATTCCTCCCTTCTGATTCCCTTCCAGATCTAACTTGAGGATACAAGAATCCCTAAGAGGAGGAACATACCCAAGTTACAGTTTTCCCCACTCCTACCCTTCTCCTTATATAAAATGAAGACTTTGTTTCAGTTTGACCAAACTACTGCCTCTTGCTTGGTATTTCTATGTCAGGACTTGACAGTTTGAAGAGGGACAATAGACTTGAAATTTGTGAAGTATAAAGCGTTTTTTTTTTAAATTAGATGCATGAATATTGTTAAACACACAAAGAACATAATCAAAGCCTCAAAAACAGCAAAAGAATGGCTCCTTTAAAGTTAATCCCCGGGTCACATGTATTACGAAACATACACTATAAATAAATATGGTTCTTAAAGAGTAAATAACTAGGGATTTTTAAGGTCCTACTTTGGTTTATGGAGTGACCAACAACATTTTTAAGTACATACAAGGTGTAAAAACACCATTTTGTAATAATTGGCAGATATTCTTACCTTAATTCTTTACTGACTTTCTAATGATTTGTTCCGCGATTCATCTGTCTAATCCACTGCAAATCCGCTGCAGTTCATGAATCGGACTAGGGACGACTCGTTTGCATGATTCAGAGTCAACTTTATTCAACTTTTCCAAGCAAATAACTTTGTTAAACATTTACCTTCGGATTTACAACTTGGCAGACTGTGCACTTTCAAACACATTACACACAGCATGAAATGTAATTTTGATTGTAATACATCTCAATAAAATGGAAGGAAGGAGTCGGGAACCGGAAGACATTTTAAACATTTAATAAATTAATATAACAGCCGGCGGCGAACACGAACGCGAACGCGAACACGAACACGAACACGAACACGAACACGAACACGAACACGAACACGAACACGAACACGAACACGAACACGAACACGAACACGAACACGAACACGAACACGAACACGAACACGAACACGAACACGAACACGAACACGAACACACCATAAGTTCGTGCCCGGTCCTCTCTCTTCGACGGTCCGGTCGCTCGTTCCTTTTATATGCTCCCATCTCCTACGTGATTCGAGCCCCGTGTGCGCACAGCTGGCGCTAATTCACAATTACTCACCGGACTCGAACCACGGTCTCGCCCCGCCCACTCTACTACATTGATGATCTCATGTTTTGTACTCTTTAAAATGTTCTTTAGTGATGGTAAAAGATATATATAGAACCATGTCTTCTGAAGAATCCCTTTTCTGCTGAAATGGTTCTTTGTATTGGGAAAGGGTTATTTATTCCTGCTTAATTTGGGATTTAAGTAAATCAGTTATTGAGAAGTTGCCTCCTGATTGGTTGTATGTCCTGAATCAAATAGTCCTGCTGAGCCTGCGTTCAGCAAACCAGCGGCGTCTTGTATTGCCTTCCCATAAGGGCAGTAACTCGCTTTCCCGCTCATTCTCATTCACAACTCCTTCCTAGTGGATCATTATTCCTAACTCGGTCCGGTCCACAACATCTCTCACAACATTCAAAAAACTACTTAAAACCCATCTCTTCTGTGAAAACTTGACAGAGAAATTAGAAGAAAAAAATAACCCTCTCTCTTTCTCTCAACAGGTAGTGGTCTAGCTTTTGTTGAAACCTGTAGCTTTGTATTGGCACCTATTGCATTATTGCTCCTTAAACTCTTTGTAAGCCGCTTTGGATAAAAGCGTCTGCTAAATGACTCATTGTAAATGTATGTGTGACGAGTGGAGCAATGACACGTTTTGATTGACAAGGGTTGATTTGATAAATACCCGGAGGGTAAGTTTATTTAAGCTCCCCGGGGGAGACGGAATAAACAAGGTTTAGAGGGTTGACCTCCGGGTTCCCAGGATTTGTTTCTTCGGTTATGCTGGGCTGCTCTGTCCAGGGTTGAGGCGAGCACACCTCCTGGTCTACGCGTCGTCCGAGCCTCAGAATACTAGAAGATATCTATCAGTATGATCGTGTCGTAGGAAGACGTTGCTCAACTCCGTTCTTGTGGCTACTGCTTTTGTAGCCAGGGGGAACTGAGCCACCTCTCGTGATGATCGACAGGTGTGCCACTGTAATTTTCTCTGTCTCCATTGCGACGCTGACTGCGCAAGGGGTGACTCATCACAGTATTGTATTAATTAAATGTATTGATCATTGCAGAATATAATTAAAGTATACATCAAATGCATATAGTTCAGTTTTACTTTATTATAATTTCAGTTCAAAATGACCCAGGCTCGTTCATTAATAATAAATAATTGATAATAAATTACATTGAGGATCATGAATAATGTAATAATATTGGACTAGTTTTGGGCTTGTTTTTGGAGTTGCAGTTTCATATTTGTCTTGCAAGAGTTGGCAACACTGGTAACATTCTTACCAACAGTTTTGAAAAAAAAAACACACATTACTGTATTGATTCATGAACAGTGTTTTTCCCAAAAGACCCCTATTAACTGGATGAGTTGCAAACTCAAACGTTAGTCTGTACTTGTTTACATCTATGAGGATAACTAGAGTACATATGAATGTCATGACAATCGACTGTTTCATAGGCCTTTATTTAACATGAAATTTAAATAAGTTAAATAAGTCAAGTTATGATCCAAATTATGTTTCTATCTAACTGTTAGTGGTTAGTTCAGCTGTTTTATGCAATATAAACTGTATGTTATGAACATGACCAAAGTAAAAGTTGGCCTACCTGCAGGACATCACTGGACCCTTGCTGGATCCTCTTCAGTTTGCCTACAGAGCAAACAGGTCTGTTGATGATGCAGTCAACATGGGGCTGCATTATGTTCTACTACACCTTGATAGAACTGGGAATTAGGCAAGGATCTTATTTGTGGACTTCAGTTTGGCCTTTAATACCATCATGCCTGACCTTCTCACAGACAAACTGACCAAGCTTTCTGTGCCCACCCCAATCTGTCAATGGAAATTTTCTAACAGACAGGCAGCAACTAGTTGAGCTGGGTAAACTCACATTCTGGACTCTCACAATCAGCACTGGTGCAACCTCAAGGATGCATGTTCTCCCCACTTCTCTTCCCCCTGTATACAAACGATTGCACAGCAAAAGACTCATCTGTCAAGCTCCTGAAATTTGCAGATGACACTACCATCATCGGCCTCATCCACAATGAAGACAAGTCTGCTTACAGACAGGAAGTTGCAGAGCTGTCTGTCAGGTACAATCACAACAACCTGGTGCTCAACACACTCAGAACACTGGAGATGATTGTGGACTTCAGGAGAACACCCCTTCACTCCCCCCACTCACCATCATGATCAACACTGTGGCTGCAGTAGAGTCATTCAGGTTCCTGGGCACTAACATCTCTCAGGACCTGAAGTGGGAAACTCACACAGACTCCATCGCTTAAAAAGGCCAGCAGAGGTTGTCATTCCTTCGCCAGTTAGGAAATTCAAAATGCCACAGGAGCTGCTCACACAGTTCTACTCGGGCATCATCAAGTCTATCCTATGCTCATCCATAACTGTCTGGTTTGGTTCGGCTACTAAATCAGACATTAAGTGACTAGAACAAACAGTCAGGACTGCTGAGAGGATTATGGGTGCCCCCCTGCCCAACCTCAAAGATCTTAACACCTCGAGAAAGAGAAAAAGGGCAAAGGAAATCATTTTGGACCCCACTCACCCAGCTCACTCCCTCTTTGAACTGTTGCCATCTAGCCGGCACTACAGAGCACTGATCACCAGAACAGCCAGACTCGAGAACAGTTTTTTCCCGCAGGCTATACTCAGCCTGATCAATTAAAAGCTCTTATTACACACTTTCCTTCACATTGCACCCTTGCACGTTGGACATAGCATCTGGAAACTGTACATTGTAAGAAACAACAGGTTAAACCTGTAAATAACACATCTGTACACTATAAAATTGTATGTTATATGTAGCTCTCCTGTAAGAGGATTGTGCTTACAATGCACTTACATTACATTTACATTTAGGCATTTGGCAGACGCTTTTATCCAAAGCGACTTACATTGCTTTATGCTGCACATTTTACATAGGTATTTGCAGTCCCCTGGGATCGAACCCACACCCTGCGTTGTTAACGCAATGCTCTTACCGCTGAGTTCCAGGAAAGGTCATGAGCTACAATGCAAGGTCGTGGGTTCAATCCCAGGAAATTGCACATAATTAGAAACAAAAGATGTGTAGGATAATACAATGTAAGTCTCTTTGGATAATAGTGTCTGCCATAAATGTTGTTTTTTGTCTATATTTTTTGGGTCACTTTTTGAATATAGTGCAATATAGTTTTTATTTAATTCTCATTTTTTCTGTCTCAATGTATATTTGTATGTATGTTAACACATATAAGCCAACACTTTCTTCTGCACTTAGCTCAAGTTGCCAAGTCAAATTCCTTGTGTGTGTAATCATACTTGGTGATAAAGCTCCTTCTGATTCTGATTCTTCTGATTCTGAAAACGAAAACCAAAGTAAGCCACTTAACCAAAAGTAACCAAAGTAAGCCACTTAAACTTTTTCTTAGTTGCTTTTGATTATGGCATTTGTAATAACTAAAGTAAGCAATCAATGTCTGAGCCATAAATGTGTTCATGGAATGCATTAATGCATGTCATGTCAGGTGACAGATACATTCCTGTCATGTTGTGGAGAGGCAGGTTTACAGATGAGGTCAAACAATGACATAGTAGTATGTTACATGTGAACATCAGTACTGTTATAAATGTTAGGTTGAGAATCTTAAGTACAGTTTCTCAGTGTGTGTTTAAAATGAGAGTTTTGAATTGTTCAGATGCCAGACACCATTGTGTCATTTTATCAGATGGCAGAAGCAGCCATGCCAAGTTGTTCGGTTGTTTAGTCTGACTGTTTCTGGGTCCAAATGGTCAATAAGATGCTACAGGCAAAAACCAAAAAAGCTAATATAAACTCATGGCGAGCTGTTAAACCATTGTAAAACCAGAATCCTAACCTTTATCTTCGTAACAAAATCCCACATGGCCAGGCAGTGATTTATTTTTCAAAATGTATTCAAGTATTGATGTCGGAGATTCCGTAAGCCTAGAGACTGTAGTGTATAGAGTGAGTCAATAAATTATCTGCTTAAATATGCAATGTGAGTAAACTGTAAGCTGTAGCCCCGCTTGAAATGAATAGATGCTTGCACCTGGAAATGGATTTCCTTATATCACTACTTAACAACCGTGTAGCCCAGGTTGAGAGGCAGATGTAGGGTCACAGGTGATTAGGCTTTTAAGACATGATTGTTATTTGCTGTGCATTATATTAAAGTTATAATAAGGTTGCACTTTTATAGAGGTCTACTAAGCACTCAGTCACACATGCAGTAGTTTTAAAAATGTAGGCATAAATATGTACGTATAAAAGTAGTTTTAAGACAGACTGTAGATGCAGTTGAACATACAGTAGTAAATACTGAGTGGCTAATTATATATTCTGGTGTATGTCTAAGTAGGGATGCATGATAAATTATCAATATCGGGCGATAATAACATTTAAGGCCAATATATTATAGCACATAAATATTTTCCTCTGGTTAAAGTTCGTCAGCTACACGCTGATCGGTTAAAATACAGTACAGTACTATCTTTCTGTCTAGTCTAAACATTCACTTACTGCTATTAGCAAAACATTGTAGATGTAGGTACAGTGTGCAGATACAGTATTTATGAATATGTAAATTATATAAACAAAACCATATTATTTGAATCAGACCGCTGTCTGAAAGCTTTCTGTCTTGAGACCTGTTAGACCTGTGGCTATTAATAAGCATGTTTTGGGATGCTCTGGAAGAACATCTTTAATTTGTTAAAAAAAAATTTGAAGGTTAAAGAACGGTAGACTAGTTTTAAGTAGGCTTGGAACATGATTTTCAGGGGGGGGGAAGAAAAACTAATGGCCCTCTTGTTTTCTGTAGTAAGTGTTTTCAAATAAAATCAATTGTTTTGCCTTTTGTTTCAGTCTTAAGGAATTTTATATTAATATTTAGATACTGTACATCGGCCATATATTGGTTTTCATTATCAGACAAAATGTACATATACGTGCATCCCTATTTCTAAAGAAACTGATTTTTGCTGTAGACAGCAATAAACAGTGTAGCAATGAGAGTGACAACAATGAAGAGTATAGAGAGCAGAAAACAATATAAATATTGTAGGAGCCATAAAGAGCAATTAAAGTTTTGTCCAGGAGAGGGCGTAGTCGCACTTCAATATTACAGTAACTTGCTAATGAGAGAGCAGGTGTGGTTGTTGGAAAGCAAACAGCTTGACCGTGTCGATATCGACTATGCTACATTAGCTTTGGGTCAAAATGAAAAGGAACTCAAATTAATTTATTGGAGAACTATGCATGATGGAAAATACATGCTGGTTATAAGGTATGAAAATGGCATAAATGTTATGGATTAAAGGAGAGCTCATGCGAAACAAGTTGTGTATTGGTGAAGTACAATAAAGACAGTAAGCAGTTTTAAATCTTTTTATTATTGAACGCGTTATTACTTGCTTACTTCACCCACCAACATCACCGGCTCGCAAAAAAGGCCGTAATAAATATTGTTAAAATGTGATATTGTTTAAATAAGTCACGTAAACGGCTAAGCTTTAGTGACAATTTGGCTCTGAAAACCAATGCTCCCCACTTATGTCAAAATCAAACGCACGCGCTTGCTCCTGTTTATGCTTTTTCGAATTGCCCTTGTGTTACTTTGATTTCATCCGCCTGTTTCCGGCGTCATTTTAATGACAAATGTCGCGAGCGGATTATTACAAAGCGAGAGCGCATTTATGCAATACGAGCGAGCGAATCTATCCGCTTTCCTATGCTCGTGCACAAAACTGAATGCGCGCTCCCAATTATACGCTGCTCTCTTATGAATGTTCTCTGCTGTGCGTATGGAAAGCCGTTTGGGTCATATTTCGCCATCAAACAGACGCCTTGTGTTCAGAAGACACCTGCTTTTACGGCGTTTAAGACATACAGACGCTGTAAATTACGGCGTCTTCGCCGTAGAAACATCGTTAAAACCGGCGTTTTAAATTAAATGCGAAACCATTTAAATTCATTTTGCTGTTTGAACTTCCATAGCACGCCTTAAATTACGGCGCTTCCGTGTAACGAAGACGCCGTAAAAGCGGTGTTTTCTATAATATTAAAATCAGCCCAGCCTTTTCTACACAGTCCAGCCCCTCCAATGAACAGAAAGACATGTGCAGTAGAATGTCGATCTGAATAACGTTTCCTGTTTTTACCTTTATTGCGAATAATGCTTAGACTTTCATTATGTGATATTTTTCCATTAAGAGCGTTTATCCTCCTTTTCAGTTATCATATGTGTACGAGCAGCATACTTTTGAATGAGTACGTTCATGACACTGTGTGCGTTTATGTTTGTGAAATCCATTGACTTCATGCAGGTCGGTGTCAGACTCGGTGGCATAGCCATCTTAAGCTAAATTGTCAAACGAAAATAAAAGCCGATTGATTAGGCTGTTTAAGGCACATTTACGGATTCTCAATAACAACCAAACCAGAAATTAAATCACATTTTTTACACACAGTCACCTAACTGTGCAGAACGTTAAAGATATGCAACACAAAAGCACTGGATATTTAGGTTAAAATACGCTCCATCCACATCGAGCTGAGTTTCTTTATTGAAAAAATATGTGCTTTGACGAGTAAAATAAATCATATCTAAATTAAAGTTTGTTTCTCTTTCTTAGTCTGTTGATGCCGGCTGCGGAGAAATGCGCTCTTCGAGGCGCCGGGCTGCCTACATAAATACTGCCTTTTTTTAGAGGTTGCTAAGCGATCATGTTTGTTCAAATGTTTTGTATTTTGGGATGGCTATTTTGACGAAGCAGGCGAGCCCGCGTTCACTTATCTTAGTTTTAGTGTGGGTCTTATGCATAACTGCATTATGTAAGTGATTTGCTTATTTGCTTTGCCAAATTATTTAGCCTTAATTATGCGTTCGTGTTGTTCTTTTCAGCAGGGTCATGGGCTTTATTATATTTATATAGGTTATTATACAATTTATAGTAACGTATTGATATAATCAATTTATAAATGATTGCAAAGTTAAGATGTTTTCTTCCAGATGTTTTGTGTCAAACCAAGAGTTAGAAAACTTGTTCATCATCTCCAGCAGGGTGGATCCCTGTATGGACTGATCACTGGCCCTCCCCAAAAGACCATCAGACAGCTGCAGCTGAAACAGAACGCTTCTGCTAGGATTCTGAATAGAAAATCTGAGCACGTCAGCCCAATGGTCAGGTCACTATATTCTGGTTACATTTAGAATCGTTATTTAAGGTATTATTAGGCTACTTGTCTATACGTCACTCAATGTCCCATAGGACCCAAATACATTGCAGATATGCGCATTATAAAATAACAAATTGTTGTATCATGCTGGCAACTCTAAGATACAAACAAAACATTAAATGGTGTTGTCACTTGCGTGCTGGCAGAAGAGAGTATATCTAACAAGGGTATTCCAAAATAAGGCATTTTTACTAAAAATCCAACAGGGAACAAGAAAAAACACATTTTAATATAAAACAATAGCAGACAAAGAATACATTCAAGGGGAGAACTTAAATACAACAGATAACAAGGGTTAAACTGGTGCAAGGGATGAATTAAATGAGACACACGTGAAAACAGGACTAATTAACTAATAATGAAATTAACCACGGGAGAAAAAAACAAAAAAAACATAACACAACTGTGACAGGTGTATCATTAATTATATTAATCATATGATTTGTAAATCATATTTTAAATAACGTTCGATCCCACAATCTTGCGTTGTTAACCCAATGCTCTTAACACTGAGCTACAGGAAAGCTATAATCTTAAAAAGAGATCAAGTTATCAACATATATAACACATGTATCATTTTTATAAAGAGCTACAATATATAAAAAAGAATGCTAAATAATATTTGTGCTCTTCCTATGAGGAATAGTTCAACTCAAAAGAAGCAAGGCCCTTGAGAGTCTAAAATTAAAGTATCCCGACAAGGTGTTTTCTTTCTAATTTTAAAGCCATTAGTTAATAAAGGCTGTTTTATTTATACTATAAAGTTCCATGGGTTTAAATGCTTTCATGAATTGAACTAGCTTTCATTCTATACAAACACTTCTTATTTTTTATACTATTTATACTATGTGTTATATATGTTGATAACTTTATCTCTGTTTATGAATATAAGTTGTCGTGTCATGTCAAGGGCATAGTCATAATAACATTTTTGAAAAAAATACTACTTTATATAATCTAAAATGATTTACAAATCATGTGATTAATATAATTTATGATACACTATTTAATGTTTTGTTTGTATCTTAGAGTTGCTAGCATGAAACAACAATTTGTTGCTGGGTTGGATTCCTGTGGCCAGCTGTGGCAAACTATTCAGAGGAACTGTGCAAAGTTTGCCCCATTGTTCACATACACAAATCAAAAACTCTCCCGTAATGACATTCGAAAGCTGTTCAAAATCAAGTGGAGTACACATGGAAGCAATAATAGGGACCGGGAGGTGGACACCATCTTTCTGTGGGAGTGCTGGCTGATGTCTATTGAAAGTAAACAATACATATCATTTATGTAAAATGCATTGTGCAAAATGTTATGCATTTCATTTTGTGTACTTTTTCCTGATTTCTATAGAGAATGACTTAGACATCACGTTTGAAGACATTTTAGTCTTTGCAACGGGATGTTCTGTGTGGTGCTGCAACAACAAAGTATATAAAGCTAAACTTCCTTGTCTTGTAATTGTCTGTTAAGGGCACTAATAACAACAAAAATACTATAAATATAACATTGAAACGGCGATCAGTTATTGTAATGCTAAATACTTTAAGTTGCTTAACAATTCCTTTGTACAAGTAATACGCTTTAACAAATGGTGCGTAACCGGTAATGTTAGGGATTAAATGAACAGAGTGTCTATTTACACTGAGCCCGCCATGTTGGCTGAAGTCACGATGAAAAACGACTTTGTTTGCGTATTCATTCTAGTGGGGTGGCGCGTAAGAGTGCTTATCGAATACTTTTCATGCAGGAGACCGATTTCGAACCTCCAATTTGCCTCTTTTTGCCCATCTCACATCAAATCGTAAAGGCATCTATTTTCAATCAAATTAAGAGGTTATGGTAAATTTAGAATTGGGGTAGGCTTTTTCTCAATTGGCGTCCATTTAATGATTCAATGCATGAAGGCAATGAAAGTTTATTTATATATCACATTTCAAACAGGTAATGGTGATTTATATAGAAATTACAAAAAATAAGGATACATGATGCAAAAGAGATCTTCAAAAATCGTTAATTCTTTTAAATCACACATACTTAAGAATTGAAAATAACAATAAATAGGAAATCAAATGTGCAACTGAAGGAAAAAGAAGATAAATGCACGACTAACTGTGTTTTAATCTGGATGTAAAAGTAGCTATAATATTGATGAGCATCTGATGCCTGCGGCTTCAGGTGGAATAGCTTCTAAAACACTGACGCACCTTGTTTTGAGTCAACTTTTGTTATCTCTAACTGTCTTGATTTTAATGATCCGAGTAGTCTGTTAGAGAAAGAACAACACGCACGCATAATTAAGGCTAAATAATTTGGCAAAGCAAATAAGAGTTAAGGGAGTTATTTTTTATTCGTAAAAATAAATAAAAATCACTTACATAATGCAGTTATGCATAAGTCCCACACTAAAACTAAGATAAGTGAAGGCGGCCTCGCCTGCTTCGTCAAAATAGCCATCCCAAAATACAAAACGTTTGAACAAACATGATCGCTTAGCAACCTCTAAAAAAAGGCAGTATTTATGTAGGCAGCCCCGCGCCTCGAAAAGAGCGCGTTTCTCCGCAGCCGGCATCAACAGACTAAGAAAGAGAAACAAACTTTAATTTAGATATGATTTATTTTACTCGTCAAAGCACATATTTTTTCAATAAAGAAACTCAGCTCGATGTGGATGGAGCGTATTATATCCTAAATATCAGTGCTTTTGTGTTGCATACCTTTTACGTTTTGCACAGTTAGGCGACTGTGTGTAAAAAAAAAATTATTTAATTTCTGGTTTGGTTGTTATTGAGAATCCGTAAATGTGCATTAAACAGCCTAATCAATTGGCTTTTATTTTCGTTTGACAATTTAGCTTAAGATGGCTACATTGGAGGGCAGTGTAGAAAAGGCTGGGCTGATTTTAATATTACACGTCTTCGTTACACGGAAGCGCCGTAATTTACGGCGTGCTATGGAAGTTCAAACGGCGAAATAAACGCCGTTTCGCATTGAATTTAAAACGCCGATATTAACGACGTTTCTACGCCGCAAACGGCTTTCCATATTATGGATCCGCACTGCGCTGCGCGTCTACCAAAACACCACTTCTCTTAAAGGTACGATGAAGTGGTGGTGTTGTTTGTTGTTTTATACTGTTACATGATGTCTACTTATGACGTTCGCGTGGTTTTTACATTCAAAATCATCAAAATCAATGAGTAATAGGCTATTTTCTACCCAGGTTTTGAGGTCAGCTCTCCAAACGCTCGGTTTTAATGGGCGTGCCGTAGTGAAGACACTTGGAAGTAAACGCCCACCGCTTTTATTTAAGAGCAGTTTGCGTAGTTGGAGCCTTCTGTGAATTTGGTTCGAGACGTAAGGTTAGGTTACACATTATCGCCTTTCACGGTTTTCGCAGGGCATCAATATGCTCTGGAGACCTCCTGTGATTTATAAATGACATCCCACATCAGTATTTCATGTGACGCAATCGCACGGCATGATTTTACTCAAACTTACTGACTTATTTGGCGGATGTGATGGCAAGGCTTTGCGTATAGTTTGTATAGCCTATACTTGTAATGCGTTTAATGATATATGACCATACCTGTCAGCATTTGAGACCAGTGAGACAAAAGATCACCGCGATCGCGGGTCTCAAATGTTGCGAGAGTATCAATGATAAATAAACAAACGGGAGACTCCCGGTAATTTATGGATATCACCCAGCACCCGAAATAATACCAAAATACTTGAAGCAGCCTCCATTTTTCGCAAACGGTGTAAACCTTGAATAAAGATATATAAGCCAACAAAATCACAGTGATGGGGGTTCGCACGGACTTAAGATCACAGACAACCTCTGCAATTAATACAAATGACTTGAGGTCCGAATAGTGCTCAGTGCACATCAAGCGATCTCTACCAAAGCATATTGACGCATATAGTACACAAATGCTTTACTCACATAAGATTGCTGCGCAATCTGTAATGCGCGAACCAGTGGGCGGGGCTAGAGAAGGAGTCGTTGATATTTTTCTATGGATGCGTCCACCTGTCAAGGTCGTCATATATAGGCGATTCCAGAACCTAGCGTCACAAGAGCGTTTTCAGTTCTGACACTTACGTGATGTTCGCGTGAATACGATTCCCTCTTATATAACAAAAGCTCGGGTTAAAATTAATTAATCGCACCTTTAAACTTTTTAAAGTACAAGCTGTTTAAACTTTAAACTTGCACACAGCTTGTGTTTCTCTATGCTATACTCGATCCTCTCCCTGCGCGCTCGCAAGTGCACTTTCCCAGCAACCTGCCAAAAATGTTGTCCTTTTAGTTTCCAAATTGGTGTTTAAAATGTATATTTACTAATGTTAAAAGAAAACAAAAGAAATACATTATCATTGTATTTTAAGTGTACTTTAAAATAATACAAATATATAATTATCCCACTTTATTATTTTGTTTATTGTTCATAAAAAAATAACTAGATTTTTTATTTGATTTTTAATAGGTAAATATCATTTGTCACACTATGGGCAATGTGAGCACCAAACTAAATCACGAGGTGCTCTCTTGAGAACCAGATAGAAATACTTATGTGCACCCCTGGTTATATAGAGAAAATAAAAATCTGTACATCATTCAAACCCATTATTTCTGTGCTTTTGTGTCCATACAATGATTGTTGTTCAGTCACCAGCGTTAATGAGGGTGAGTATCGGATGACAGAATTTTTATTTCGGTTAAATAGCAGTTCCTATGGGTTTGGGCGAACTGCAGCATAGTTTTTAATGACCTGAGAGAATCGAATTACTTTGACCTCTTTTGTTTTGGCTTTGAAATCCTGCCACAGGTACTCAGGTGAGAGCAGCTTACTGGGTTTGTTATAAATGAAGTATTTGTTCAAGTGTGATTCCTCTTGCCACACTGCCTCAATGGATTTAGCCGCGTCGGCCTCTAGTTGCTTCCTGCATGTTTTAGCGAGCTGAAGCACGTCTTCAACCAAGCCACCGATCACAGCTCCTCCATAATAATAATCGCCCTCTTCTGAGGGAATAAATGCCTGTGATTCTGGTCTACGCTCATATGGGAATTTGTTACGGGGTGTTTGATAGTAACCAGGGTGTATAACGCCCACGAGGCGACCCAAAGACTCTGCTCCCCAGTGGCCATAGAACTTTGTATCTACATCCAGGCTGAAAACATAATCTGCTTCATTGGCCAATAGGCTCTCGATCAGTTTCTCCAGCTTTTCCATCCTGCTCAAGGTGATCTCCTGCCATCTGTTAGAACTAGGCACTTTTAATACTGTTAGGTAATGTTCAGTGCCAAGCTTAATTACAGGAACCTCTTCGGGTTTATCTGTGAATATGTAATAATGCACACGGAATCCGACAAAGTACTGCTGCTCTGCTGACTCCAGAAAAGTTTTGAGAAACTGCGTGTATCTGAAAATCAGGGAGAAGAAAGTGTTCAGGGAAAACCATACACCGAACTCAAATGAAGATTCAATCACTAATTTAATTTATTGAACATATGTGACCCTGGACAACAAAACCAATCTTATGGGTCAATTTTTCAAAATTACGATTTGTACAAAGTCTGAAAGCGGAGTAATTAAGCTTTCCATTGATGTATAGGTTGTAAGATTAGGACAATATTTTGTGGAGATCTACAAATCTGAAATATGAGGGTGCAGAACCAGAGGCACTGTAGCAGGAAATCCACTCACAGAAAATGAAGGTGTGTACCAAATCGCGCACTTATGCGCTGTTCTACGCCATTTTGTGGTATGAATAAGTGCGTTAACATTGAATTTCCTCATAAAAGAAGTGCAGTTCAGGTACCCGGATGATGCACTTTTTCAACCGAAAACGGGAACTGTGAACACTTCACACACTCCTTGGTCACACTTCTACCTGTCATCACCTGTCTCCCACCAAAGTACGTCCCCCTCCTGAATCCCCTGTTGGATCTGTTACGGCGCGAGGTCGCGCCCTTTTGAAGGGGGATGTACTGTTCTTTGTCCAGCATTGTTTGATGTCAACGTGTGTTCTGTGGTTCTGGTTTCCTTTGAGTTGCTTTTGGATTCTGTTAATAAATCCCCTTTTGGATTTTACCCGTTAGAGTACGCTCTTGTCTACTAGCACAAGTTACAGACGTCATGTGGGACACAAAAGAAGTTTTTACATATTTAGGGTAGGAAATTCACTAAATATCTTCATGAAACATGATCTTTCCTTAATATCCTAGGGATTTTGGGCATAAAATAAAAATCAACAGTTTTGACACATGTAGTGAATTTTTGGCTTTTAGTTAAAATGTTCCAATGCTACTTAAATCTGGCTTTGTGATCCAGGGACACATATAGACCTTCAGGAAATTCTGGAAACCATAAAGATCAATGATAGGAACTCACTTTCCAAGAGCGAAGACTGTAGTAGCTATGGTGATGTTTTGTTGCTTGTAGATAGAATCAATTAGCTGGGGATCAAAAGTTCCCTCCCAAACAATTGGGGCCAACCATGGTGTCAAGGTAACAATGCCACCTGTGCTGTTTTAAATGAAGAAAGTCACACATGTTTTGTTCAATGAATTTCAAAATGCATGTGGAAACTGAAAAATAAATCGGTTGCACTTTATTTTTCAGTGCCCGTGTCACAGTGTAATTATACATTTAAGACCCGAGTAATAAAAATTAACTAAATGTACTTACTATAAGAGTTAAGATTAGGGTTTGGTGCAGGGTTAGTTAC
This sequence comes from Triplophysa dalaica, assembly GCF_015846415.1. Lineage (NCBI taxonomy): Eukaryota > Metazoa > Chordata > Actinopteri > Cypriniformes > Nemacheilidae > Triplophysa > Triplophysa dalaica. Next base: position 16,351,953 of record NC_079545.1, read on the forward strand.
ATGTAATTAATTATGTGTAATGTATAGTAAATATTAAATACTTGTAACATGTTTACCAAGGGCACCGTAAAGTAAAGTGTTACCTAATAATCAAACAGATTTGTGCTAAATAAGCATTTGAATACTTACCCCACCACAGTGGGCTGTTTGTAAATGAGCCTACAGAATAAAAAAATAAAGTTAAAAATGCCGGTTAAGTCATTTTTTTTCATTTCACACATAAAATCATTCTAAATTATAATTTTGACATCCACAAAACACATCCCCAGCTGTTCCCATCATTCAAATAGCTAAATAAACACACTGAAACAATTTTTAACCAACATGTAGATTTGTTTTGTGAGGGTGTGTGTGTGTGTTGTCTTGGTAACCCTACAATGTAGCGAACAAATATCCCCACAAAGATAGTAATACCTTTGATTTTGTAACTTTTGGGGACATTTTTGGTCCCCATGAGAAAAACAGCAAATACATCAAACTAAGTGATGATAGAATGTAATATACCGCTTATAAAGCAAAAAAATCATTATGTCCATGGATAGTCCCCAGAAAACATGAAATCCCAACGTGTGCGTGCATATGCGCTCTCACCCTTGTGAAGAGTACATATTGACGTTCTGCTGGATGTTTGTACTTCTAAAAAACATTGTACAGCACAATAATTAATAATCATCAAAAATGACATTTGTCAACACAACCTCTGTATGACCAACGATTCTCATGAGAAAGAAATGCCTTTGTAAACATACTTTATGGTTTAATTAACAAACATTCAAAAATCAATTTACTATCCTTAGTTCAGTATAAAAAATATATATTTGAATAGCCAATCCAGACCAAGACACACTAAAAAGACTATTTTAGTAAGAGCTCAATTGATAAAAACATCACAGTGAATTTAAAAAAAACAATAAAAATGTATCAAAATGTCCTCACTGTTATAAAGGTTTATATACCAGTCTCTTTGCTCTGTATGAGGATAAGGGTAATCTCTGAACTATTGCATGTTTAAGGTCTTCACTAATAGCTCTAAAGGTCTGTGTGTTGCCATGTTATTTGAGATGGCTTGTATTTGCTTTGGAGTGTCCAAAAGTCTTCTTCACAATAAATGTATGATTGAGTGTTTGTGTCTGAGCTATCGTGTAATACCGGAAAGTTTGTGTTAATGCTTATGTCTATGAACACTATGTGCTATTGGTCGTGGCAGTATGTGGGATGTGATCTGCAAACAGATAAAATATGTTAAAGCACAAAGACATAATTTAGAGAGAGATGGTTCAGAATTGTAACTTGTGGTTATAGCGATTCCAAGGTAACCCTCTGTTCTAATAAAATCAATAAAAATATATATAATTTGTGTGTAACAGGGATCCCGCAAATCCTTAAAAAGCATTAAACATTTTTTTTATTTAAGGCTATACAAACTCTTAAACAGTCTTACTTTTACCTATGGTAGGTCTTAAATTTGATAAGACAGTTTTAGTTATATAGTTTAATACTTCATATAACGTTAAATATATTGTTTTAATTTGGTGATGTTTTATTTTATTTTTGTGACTTCGCTCGATCACGTGACAATCTGCGGGTCGTGGCATTACAACAGTGTTTTGTGTACCGTCCACTCCTGTGGGCGCAAACAGGAGAGAGAAGATGGGTAAATGTAAGCTAATGTGATTTCACAGATTTGGCTCCAGGATATGAAATATAGAGATAAAGCACAAAGATGGTGTAAACTGAAACTTTATTTTAAATGATTTTTTTATTTCTTACAAGCGCTTTCTTTTAGCTGAAAGCGGTCTTACAAGGTTTTTGCACTACTAAACCTTTTATTTTGCTTTCTCGTCTTTCACGAAGCGAACCCTAAAAGATAGCGAGAAAAGTAACCGAGGTGGTTGTTTGTTTTTGTTTTGTTCGTTTCCTACTGAGGCGAGCCATCTTTTGACTAACGTTAAACTTTTATTTTTCCCACATGAGTTGGCGAGTTTGCGATTAAAAGAATGTATAGCTTTTCCAGTAGTTAATAACGTTCTTTAAGAAAGTAGCGGTGATGCGCGACCAAAAGCTACATTCTCTAGGTAGCTAATCCTACAGAATAATACTGTAATATATGTTCATGTAGTTAATTTATACACTTTTAAGTGTACTTTAATACTTATCGTAGTAAAGTAACAAAACGGTACAGGAAATTTACTATACAGTTATATAATTTATTCTAGTCTATGCTTCTGTATTTTTGTGTGATTTTCAATGTACCATTTTTAAACTGGGGTTCGTCCCATTTTATGAAATATAGAAATGTATCATTTATGTTATACAATCAAACATCAGAAAAATAAGCCCACCAACCAAAATAATTTATGTTTCAGCAATGTATAACTGAATATGTTATTGGTTTAATAAAAAAATAAATTTAAGTTAAGATTATATATCCTTTTTTGGAAGGGGCGCAAAGAGATGCACCATACACATGGGCGTAAATCCCGGGGGGACACGTCCCCCTCCATCCTTACCCTAACCCAATTAAATTAAACTTGCATTCTCTATTGTCATAAATATATGCATTTTTACCCTAAACTAATTGTGTATTTAAAAGAAAATACAAACGCAAAAAAATGTGTTTAAATTTAAGAAACTGTTGAGTTCCCCATCGCCTGCCTCTCACAGAGAACCACGGCTTTAGATTTTGACTACAAGCACTGGCAGTACTTACTTGAGGCACTCGTTTTGCCATCTGTATCTGAAAGCAGATCAGATTAAAGTCAAGTAAAAAGTTAGTCAAGTGCATCACATGCTCAAAGTTGGGTTTAATGATGTCTATTCACAATGAGGGTCTCTTATATTTTTTATGATATGTGTATGAACTGCCTATAGATTTTCAGATTGGTTGAAATAAATTCAGTACCTATAAATTTATATCTCACAGAGCTTAAAAAAATATATTTTTATTATTTATAGATTTCAAGACTACTCCCCTTGCTGGTCATTGGTTAGATAAAGAGATAATCTGACTGAGCCAAAAAATTTAAACTGCTAGGAAAATCAGCATACAAATGACATTTTGACAGATATTTTCGTGGATACCAGACCACATATTTGGAGTCATTTTATTAATAAAGGGAAGTGGTTACGTGAAACTTACTTTTCCCAGGTAGAGGTATAGCCCACATAAATGAGCCTGTGGAGAAAAACACAAGCTTAAATTAATTCATTTTGCATATACTGATTAGACGAGTATTACTAGTCTGGTCAGTTAAATAAAAATTCAGATTAGTCTTTTTAAAATCTAAAAAATTAGACTGATTAGTCTAGATTAATTGCTAGACAGAGAGACTAGCTGTTAAAACACAATTGTTACCCCAGATCAGATATTGAAAGGTCTTCTAGATAGAAAGTTTCGTTAAAGGAGCCTATATCACATAATAGACAAATGCAGATAACACTGACTGAACATGAGTATGTTTATTTTGGCAATTAAGAGCTTGAAAAAGTCAAAACCATTACAAACCAGGAACAAGGAAGTTGTCATTTAACAGAACAAAATACACAGAAACAAAACGGCACGAAATGCTAAAGGAATACATGTACGTGATAAGTGTTGAAAATTAACCACAAAATCGAAATTCCTTAGCCTTGAGTTACTTTCACAGTACCAACCATATTCTGACCTTGCTACAACTAAATCTATTTTAACATTTCTTTTTATCAAAATAAATGAAAATTTTGGTCAAAATATTATTTAAAAAATAATAAGCTTCAGGTTTACGTTCAATTCACATTCTCTTTAACTGATCCCATGTAGTTTTCATGATAAACTGCATTGTGGTATTGAAATATGTCAAATGAACTTTATCTTTACATATTTTACAATTCAAAGTCCTCTGAGCGACACTATTTACAAACACAATACCATACAGAAACGATGACACAAAAGCTAAGGCAAAGTACAAAATATTGAACCTAAATACTTAAAAAGATCAATGACATACCCACTTAGTATCATGACAAGCAACACAAAAAGAAAGGAATGAAAATTTTGAGCTGATCGGATCATTCTGTAAGCCTTATGTCCTGATTCACATTGAGGTCTGAACTGGATAGTGAGATACAGTAAGAGGGCAACGAATCTGAGATACTCCTTTTTATGGAAGGAGGAGTGTGTTGCCATAACGTCATTCAGGTAACGGTACAAACATACCTGAGACTCAACCATCCTTAGCCCTAGCACTCCAATTGCTAATGATTGATCAGAATAATGCAGGACATTATAATAATCCCTGATCTGCAAAACAGGGGCACATTCAAACTATAACCAGTGCGCACCCGTAACTATGTGCAACAAGGTTTGAGATATGTTTTCTCTTGTTTGGTGGGTGTGTAAAAAATGTCAGCCCAATGAGCAGCTAGATGTATGTAACCCATGCAGTATTTAAGGGATCACAATGGCTCCAAGTAAAAAAACCCTAGAGTGAATAATCCACTGAAATCCCAAAATGAAAACGAGAACAAAAAGAGAAAGCGTAAGGGAAAACAAGTCCAAACCAGCTCACAGGATGCCTCATTCCTACGAAGGGATAGATCAAAAGGTAAACTCCAAGCACTGCGCGCAAAACACGGTACAAACAATTTACATCGCCACACGGAGAGAAAGCCAAAACGAGCTGAAACAGAGGGAACAGAAATGAGGAACAGGTGAGGGTAATTAACAATACTAAGAGCCTAAATGGTGTACCAGACGTGAGAAAAATTCAAAAGACAAAACACAGCAAACTAAATACAGAAACAACCCAAAATAAAAATAAAACCAAAGGCAAAGGCAAAGCCTGACAAACAGAGGGTTCAATTGCACCACCGTTTCCGTTTGAAACATTTAGTAGCCCTGGTCGCACATACATTTAAAGGTAAAAGATAGTATAGAGGTTATAAACAGAACAGATTGAAAACTGTCTGGCCATTTTAGCATGATAACGAAACACCTCAGGGTTGTGTAAGAACTATACCAAATAGAAATTAGTTTAAAAAATATTGTATTTACTGTACTGTATAAATCCAAACATAATGAAAACACAATTTGATCTCATTAGATTTTTACAGATGGATTGACCTGTACACATTAATCATAGATAACACAACAAGCCTTACATTTAATAAAAAACTGTGTTATGTGAAAACACACATATACAATAGTTACACATAAATGTCAATGTGATGTATTGTCTTCAATGTCACAGGCAAACAAAACCTGCTGAATAAATTGATTTCAAACATCAGTGTAACGAGGATGTCAAGGGTCATTTAAAGAAAGCAGAAAAGAAAAGAAATAGAAAAGAATAAACAAATAGAAAAGAATAGATGAATAAAAGAAAAAAGAAAAGGACTGCTGCCACACTAGACTCTAGCTGTCCCACTTCTATTTTAATTAATTATATCATTCAGAAATAAACAATAAGTTAACACAGCAAAATGTTTGGTCACAAACTCAAATGACAGTCAGTAATTGCAAAAATGTATGCTTTGTTTTCTTAACAGGTGTGGTTGTTTTCTCAGTTTCTGCCAGTTGAAACCCTTCCGTCTAGCATGTGTTTACACAGAAGTACGGTGGGAAAGTAGCACTGTGTTATGGAAAATCAAATGTCTATGAATAGCCGGGCCGGTCACTGTAGCTCACATCACGCACATACTTTGTGCAGTTACGCAGTTATTAGCGTGTTCGGTACATGAAAAATGTGTTCTGCAAATGTGCACTCAAACAAATGCTCCCAAATATAGTTTGAGGTTGCACAGGATAAATTTATGGAGCATATGCAACTAAAATGGTCGCAATTTCAACCCCCCCCTTCTTCAGACTTATCGGATCTCATCACACCCCTACAATTTAACCATGGTGTTGCTTCAGTATAACCAGGTTGGTTATAACATGGTTTCTACTCTTAGACTAAGATAAAATCATGGATGATTTCCTTAAGGTCTTTTAAATCCTACAATAGTAAATACTATTGTTCACTACGGAATATTTTATATTTAGCAGACACTTTTATCCAAAGCGACTTTCAAGGAGTTTAGGGAGCAATAAGCGATATGGGCAATTCCAGCGTTATGGACGTGACATTTTGCGTTATGGATGTGACATAAAAAGGCTCAGAGAATTAATTTGTTACGATTATTTTGAACCATCTGTTTATGTTTTACTGAACCCTTGTTGATAGTCTAAACATCAAAAAATGTCAGTCTCCGAGAAAAAAAAGGGAAATAAACATGAGGGATACCTCTTTATAGAACATAAAATATTTACCCTATTTTCTTTTTCATGTGTCCTTTTATGAGAAATATGTAGCGTTATGGATGTGACAATCCTGAAAATGGCACATACCTGAAACCACCAAATGTTAAAATCTGAGATGTTACCAAAGTAGAACCGCTGGTAAAAACTTTTATGGTAAGATTGACATTTTCACGGAATTGCCCATATGTCATACAGGAGCAATAATACAGTAGATCCCAATACAAAGTTACTGGTTTCAACAAAAGCTAGACCACTACCTTTGAGAGAAAGGGTTATAAATATATATTTTTTTTGTCTGTCAAGTATTCACAGAAGAAATGGGTTTTAAGAAGTTTTTTGAATGTTATGAGAGATGTGGTTGACCGGAACGAGTTAGGAAGAATGTTGTGAATGAGAAGTAATATTTAGTATGCTGCAGTTTACTTTGCTGTAATATACTATATTGTTGTTTCATTTAGTTAAACTCATCTCTTGCATGCCATTTTGTCAAAGCACAAGATTTTACTTTGGCTTTAGAATTTATCTGTGGCCTACAGCACCACTCTGTGCTCGAATGCCATGTCTGAAGCAAGACACTCACCCTCATTGCCATATCGACACAGAAATGTAGAAATAAGTAGCTTTCCTATAAGCTCAGTGGTAAGAGCACTGCGTTAACAACACAAGGTTGTAGGTTCGAGCCCATGTGATTGCGCATACCTATGTATAAATGTATAGGACAATGCAAGGTGAGTCGCTTGTCTGCCAAATTCATAAATGTAAATAAATGTGAAAATAAATAAATATTAAAATGTAACAATTTCGAAATTCTTATATATAAGCATAAATGCATAAAAGGATGTTTAAAAAAACTAATAATATACGTTTAAATATCTATTTTTTCATTATTTTTAGAATTCTTTTCTGTATTTATTTATGCTTTTTTACATTTCTTCGTGGCTTTATTTATTTAATTGTTTTATTTGGCAGGATTGGGCTTCCATAGGTTGCACCCTAATGGCCATAAAAGTTAATTGAACTCCACCTTTAAATGTTTACATTGTTCCTCAAAAACGAAAATTCATTACAATGGTCTGAATCATAAATTTGAAGAACCACCATATTTTAATTAAACAAATCTTACGGTTTTTGATGTTAGAAAACTTAAGTGTGGTAAATTGTGTTACAGTCAGAATGTTTACTATGTGCAAAATGGGATTTTCATCTTAATAAATATAACTTTCACTAATAAATAACTACACAATAAAATCAGGCAACCCCCCAGGTTTGTAGAGATGGTTTGACCCAATTCTTAGGCAGCCAATGATATAGACCTCTTTAAACTGCTGTCTGAATCATGTGTTGTTAACGTGTATTCCACTTGTATTTAACGTGTATTTAACAGGTTAAGTACGTGTTAAATACTCCGAGTACACGTTCATTTTTCACACGTGAACAACACATTAAGTACACGTTGTATACACGTCGAGTTCGTGTGAAAATACAAGTTTTTGACGAGTACTTAACACGTTAAAATTCACGTATATTTGACCCACTTGGCCTTCCATATATCAGCACTGTAACATCTGCGCCATAGGGAACAATGGCGTTTTGCTTCAGAATGCACATAGGATTAGGATCAACAACGTGAGTCGTATTATTCAAACACCATACGTCGACAACCAAAGGAAGCTTCAGGCCAACCGTTTCAAGTTACATCAACAAATATGAAAAACAGGGAAGTTAACTTTTGTTCTGGCTAGAGGCATGATCACAGAGGCACTTAACAATGCTTACCCGTAGCGCTGTCGGTTCGCTGAAATTTGTAAATTTTCTTAATAAACACATCGTTATCACCAATTAATGAAATTCCCCTTAGCGCTATGAGAGCGGAAGTGACCTAGCTGGCATCGGTTTTAGCGGAAGTACGTCATTGTCCCTTGTGCATATTCAGTATTCACCTTATATCTTATGTTTCCCAGCACTACACATTCATGTATTTTTGTTTACCTCTCTTAACCAAAAAAGTGCAAAACTATCAAATCAGCATAGCTTCCTTTTTAAATTTCCTCTCACACATTCTGTGCTTAGTGATGTGAAATATATACACAATGTGATTGGCTCAATTTAAGTGCACCATTCAGTAGTATATAAAACTAAAAAGAGGTCAAAATGATTATTATTATTAGTCACAGTTTATGTTAGTCACTGGGTTTTGCAAATATTTGTAAAGTATCAAAAAAGCATATGTCAACTTTGACAACACAGTATTTATTCATAAAAATAGCTGTCCTGAAAAAGTGAATTTGGAAATGTAACGTTTAAGAAGGACAGCCACAATATGCATGTTTAGTGTCACTAAAGGCAAGTATGTCACAAGGTAGAAAATGTGTAGAAAAATGTGGATAAACACATTTAGTTCCCTTTCGTGAGCGGTCACTTCGACATTGTGGAGAACCGCATATGAAACTCCTCCCCTTTTTCACTTTTCCTGAAGTCTTATTGGATAACGCCAGTAAAAAAATTGGCCAATTGTCGCAAGAATGCAACAGTATGCAAATACTGACGAATCCAGACAGTATAAATACAGTGCATGTGACGACAATCCTCAGAATCTTCTTTTTCACGCTGCCATCGTTGAAGAAGCAACTGGATACTTCTTCACCGCATCCGATGGCTTCTTTCTGTTGTCTTTGCAGGGGTCCCATTGACCCGGAGGATAAGCACGAGCACTGCATTGCCTGCCTGGGCCTGGCTCGTGCGGAGGCTGCATTCTGCGAGTCCGATTGCGCGGACTGTGCAGACCTGCCGGCGCGTGTCTTGAGAACTTTGCAGGAACATCGCTCGTGGAATAATAGGGTCGAGGCTCACTGCCACCAACGAGTCGCTGGTGAAACTACCCATTCCAAGGGGAGCGGTGACGACACGGCTCCGGGCCGCCGTCCTCTGACGTCACCCCATTCCCTAGTCCTCTACGCCGTCGAGAGTCTTCGTCCCCCGCCTTCCGTCGCGGGCGCCATTTCCTTCGGCGCTGAGGAGGACGATGACTCCATATCCATCTCAGCTTCGGACAAGGACTGGGCAGGATCGGAGCGGGATCGCCCCGACCTAGAGAGCACCCCGGACCTCCACGAGGAGTTCATGAGGGTCCTCGAGAAGGCCGTCAGCGAGCTCGACATCACCTGGAGTTCACCTGAGTAGCCGGCAAAAAGTAAGCTCGACTCGTGGTACCTTCAGGCGGGCCGCTGTCAGGCCACATCAAAGAGGAGTGTGCCATTTTTTCCAGATGTCCACGAGCACGTGGTGAAATCGTGGTCTGCTCCTCAGTCGGCGCGCGTTCACGCTGCTACACATTCCATGTTCGCGCACGTGGTCGGAGCGGAGGCCCACGGTTACGTGCGCATGCCACTAGGGATGCACCGATACTACTTTTTCCTTTCCGATCCGATTTCGATATCTGATTTCTGCGTATCTGCCGATTCCGATTCTGATCCGATACTAGCACTGTTTTTCATGATCAAAGTAGACTTGCATATTTTAACTTTTATAACCAGAGGTGGATAGTTAAGCATGTTTACTTTCAAGTACATTTTAAAATATCTGTACTATATCAGAGTACTTTGGACAAAAAATGCTTTCCTACAGTATGAAGCACATCATACTTATTCCACTACAGTCCATAAATAAATGTTTTTTTTTTACTTTAAATCCATGAGTACATTAAAATCTACCATTTTCCTTTACTTAAGTATTTTTACTTAAAAGTATGATTTTTTAAAATGTAATTAAGTGCTGTATTAAACTTAAAAATACAAACAAAACAAAAATGTGGTCTCATAAAGCACAGATACTTACAAAATGTTTAACAAATAAATCTCTGTTTATTACACAAAGCTATCACATTATAAAAGTGTCCAAACTCGCTCATGCACATCCTGGACACAAAATGATGCGCTTAATACATTCGCTTCTACGTTATTTAAAGTCATGCGCATTGGACGCAGAATGATGCGCTTAATGCACCCGCTTCACTCACGCGCATCCCGGATAGAGATGATCCTGTTGTCGCGGGGATATTTGATTCCCAAGTTCAAAACAGTTATAACACAAAGAGAATATATATGTTATGTGTTTAAATCATAGAACATTGAATCCATCCTAAAGTTAAAAGTTATGTATGAATGACGCATAACATAGACCGCTTCCAGTGCTTGAATCTAAAAACGTTACACTCAGCGATTGCTGTCTCCGGCAAAATGCATTTTAAACAAAACCAAAGTCTATTATCTAGTGATTATGAAGAATATTGAAAACTTTGGAACGAGTAACGTCCTGACTGTTCCCGGACACACGCATGCTGGATTGAGATTGACAGATGACCGCACCAGCGGAGGTCAATTTTATTTTTAATTATGCTATATTGGTTTATTCCTCGAATAAAGCTATCAAGATACATGACATCGAATACAGTGCATGACAACGTTTATGGTAATTTCCTGATAGTTAGTCCTTTATGAAGCTGTAGAGTAACATCCACGGGTATCGCAACGGATCGGACTGAAGAGAACCCGTCAGTCCGATACCCGATCCAGCAAAAAAGACCCGGATCGGCCCCAATTCCGATCCAGAGTATCGGATCGGTGCATCCCTACATGCCACCCGTCGAGGAGACCCTCGCCGCTCATTTGTGCCCTTCCACCACCTTGTTGGGCTCGGACCCAGGCCTTCCGTCGAAGCCGTTCAGGTTTACCGCCCATCTCGCCGGTAATGCTTACGCATCCGCCGGGGAAGCCGCTTCCGCTTTGCACGCAATGGTGGTGCTGCAGGTGTTCCAGGCTAAGATCCTTCAGTCGCTGGAAAGCGGCAACCTGGAGGCGGACGCCACGAGGGATCTGAGTGCAGCGACCAACTTTGCTCTGATGGCTACGAAGCGGACCGCACAAGCTATCGGCCGATTCATGGGATTTATGGTCGTCCTCCACCGTCATCTGTGGCTTACGTTGGCGGACCTAAAAGAAGCTGATCGTAAGTCTCTTCTTAACGCCACAATCACTCCCTCCGGCCTCTTTGGTGACGTCGTGGAGTCGGTTGTAGAGCGATTCGGGGAGTCGCAAAACCGTGCCAAGGCCATGAGTCACGTGCTCCCGCGACGTTCTTATCAACCGTCTCCGAGAGCCCGTTCTTCATCCTCGCCGCACTCCACGCAGAGATCGGCCAAACAGCACGCTGCTTCCGCTCCGGCTTCTCGAGGTCGTGAGCCGGATGCCCGGCCTAAACAATGGTCGGGCCCACCTAAGAAGAGGTACGGGCCGAAGAGAGGACCGCCATGCCACAATGGCGGAGCGTCATCGTCTGCCAAGCCGTCGTCCTGACGGACCTATAAAGAGAGAGTTCGTGAGCGTTCCGGTGGCCCCCAAACGCCGCTGTTTGCATCAGTTTTCCCCCGCGGTTGCGGGCGAACATTGCAATGTTGTAAATGTTTGTGTAAATGCAATAAAAACACATACCTGTTCACAAAGGGAGCCCTTTCCCCCTCACCCAGCCAATGCTGCGTTCCTTACCCTGCCACGGTGCAGCGCGAAGCCGCAGTTAATCCCGGCTATAACCAGCCTTCCCTCGTCCACGGTCTTTCCAGTGGGCGAGAGACGGCTGGAGTCATGCACGAGCCATTTCCCCGCCAGTGCTATTGGCCTCGCTGCACCAGCGTGCTTCCCTAAACGGTCCGCTGACGGTAACGCCCGAAGAGATTCGCCATTATGTCTGTTTCTGGATGCGTGGAAAGCCATTCCGGGCATTTCTCATTGGCTACTAAATGTGGTAGAACACGGATACACCCTGCAGTTCAGATGCAGACCTCCCCGCTTTAGCGAGCGTGTCCCTCCGAACGAGCAAGAAAGCGGGTTTTACAGCCGGTATTTTGTAGTGCCCAAGAGAGATGGTGGTCTTCGTCCGATTCTGGACTTGAGACCCGTCAACCGAGCCCTTCACAAGCAAACGTTCAGAATGACAACTCTAAAACAGATCATGGCACAAGTGCGTCCCGGGGACTGGTTTGCATCCGTGGATCTGAAGGATGCGTTTTTTCATGTTCAGATAGCCAAGCGTCACCGGAAGTTCCTGCGATTCGCTTTCACGGGTTCAGCGTACCAATTTGCTGTACTCCCGTTCGGACTGGCATTAGCTCCGCGCACATTCTCGAAGTGCGTGGACGCGGCGCTTTCCCCTCTCAGAGCGAGCGGTATGCGCATTCTGAATTATCTGGACGATTGGTTGATTTTAGCCCATTCACGGGAGGCGCTATCTGGTCATTCGCAGATGCTGCTTCGTCACTTGACATCCCTGGGGCTGCGCGTGAACATGCAGAAGAGCAAGCTCACTCCGAGTAAGTCTATAACGTATCTGGGGGGTATGTTTCGACTCAGTGGAGATGTGCGCTCGCCTCTATCTAGAGCGGACGGAGTCCATCTCTTCAGCTCTACATTTGCTCAGGCCGGGTCGGTCTATTCCCCTGAGGGAGTTTCAGAGGCTTTTGGGTCTCATGGCGTCAGCCTCGGCGGTCTGGCACCTGGGTCTTCTGCACATGCGACCGCTACTGTTTTGGCTGAAGGCTCGGGTTCCATGGAAAGCATGGTCCTCGGGTCGAGTGCGAGTCCCGGTTACACTCAGTTGCCTCAGTGCCCTTAGCCCGTGGCGCGACCCGAGCATGTTCAGTCGGGGAGTTCCCCTGGGGCTGGTTACGAGACGCATAGTCGTTACGACGGATGCGTCGTCCTCCGGATGGGGCGCGGTGTGTGAGGGCATGCCGGCATCCGGCCTTTGGACACAGTCACTGAGAAAATGGCATATAAATCGTTTGGAGCTGAAGGCGGTGTCTCTAGCTCTCCATACTTTCCAGTCGAGGCTGGAGAAGAAACATGTCCTGATTCGCACCGACAACATGTCCGTGGTTTCTTACATAAATCGCCAGGGAGGAGTCCACTCAGGAACTCTTTTCAAACAGGCTGCGAGTCTCCTACTGAGGCAGATCGGCATCTACTCTCTGTCAGGGCAGCGCATATCCCCGGTCGTCTGAACTGCGGAGCGGACATTCTTTCGAGGGAAGGTCTTCCGCACGGGGAATGGAGGCTTCATCCTGACTCAGTGCGGTCACTTTGGAAGCGCTTTGGGAAGGCGGAAGTGGATCTATTCGCGACGAGCGAGAACGCGCACTGCCCGCTGTATTTCTCGCTGACCCACTCCCCAATGGGGCTTTACGCATTTCCTCCGGTGAAGATCTTGCCCCTGGTGCTGTGCAAAATCAGAGAGGAGATGGCGACCGTGATCCTCGTCGCTCCTTTTTGGCCAAATCAACCGTGGTTTCCGGACCTGAGCGAATTGTTAACGGCACCGCCGTGGCGGATTCCCCTCAGGAGAGACCTGTTGTCCAAAGCGAACGGCACGATATTTCACCCCAGCCCGCAGCTGTGGAGCCTTCATGCCTGGCCTCTTCGGGGATTTTAAATGCACTTCCTCAGCGTGTACATGGCACTATTTCGGAGTGTCGTGCGCCTTCCACCAGTCGTTTATACACTCTCAAATGGGGGGTGTTTGTTAAATTGTGCAGTAGTAAGAATATCGACCCGATGTCCTGCCCCGTGTCGGATATTTTATGCTTCCTGCAGCACAGGCTGGACAACGGCGGACTCCCGTCAAAACTGAAGGTTTATGTGGCTGCTATCGCCTTGTTTCATTCCCCGGTTGATGGGCAATCAATTGGAGGGCACATGCTGGTGGTCAGATTCCTCAGAGGAGCTAGGAGACTTTTCCCACGCGATAGCCTTCGGTGCCGCCTTGGGACTTAGCACTGGTGTTGAAGGCTCTCTCTTCTCCCCTATTAGAGCCTTTGGACGCGGCTTCCATAAGAGAGCTCACTCTAAAAACTGTTCTCCTTCTTGCCATTGCTTCGGCTAAGCGAATAGGGTATCTTACATTGATCGCACGGCCGGCTTTCGGCAGTCTGAACAGCTCTTCATTTGTTTTGGTGGGGGAACTAAAGGTCGGGCTGTATCAAAGCAGAGGCTCTCTCACTGGGTGGTGGACGCTATTACCTTAGCGTATGAGAGTCAGGGACAGAACTGCCCCTTCGGTATCAGAGCTCATTTGACTAGGGCTATCGCCTCTTCGTGGGCCTGGTCTAAGGGCACATCTATTCAGGACATATGCTGTGCGGCTGGCTGGTCTTCGCAGAACATTTTCGCCAGGTTCTACAGATTGGACGTGTCCTCTTTGTCGTCTCAAGTCCCCTCGGTGAGTGCTGATCACTCTTTATCTTCTACCTTATAATCGCTTATGTTACACAGTTGTTGCTGCGTTGCTGTTTACGCTGTGCTTGGTGTACTTTTATGATCACTGTTATATCCGCCCGGGACTCCGTGCTGGCTCTTACTGTTGTGTTGTCTGCCCTGTTTCAGCGCAGCCCGCTGCATTTGTTGGGTTAGGATATGCAAATTTGGCAGTAGCCCGATCTAGCAGTTCATTGGCCTGTTCAGTGATTTGGCAGTTCATTGGCCGATTTAAGCCAATCAGCTGTTGACGCTTAGGGCGACCTCGCGAATGGTTAAAATTGTATGCTTCCCATGCTTGTGTGTTTTAACCCAGTTTTTCTGGCTGATTTTGCAAGCTCTCCCCGCGGGATTGTACTACCGTTCCATATGCGGTTCTCCGCAATGTCGAAGTGACCGCTCACGAAAGGGAACGTCTCCGGTTACTTTCGTAACCTCTGTTCCCTGAGAAGCGGGAACGAGACATTGCGTAGATCGCCGTGTTCGCCGCTCATCACCGTGCAGGCGTTCTCTCGTAGATTCTGAGGATTGTCGTCACATGCACTGTATTTATACTGTCTGGATTCGTCAATATTTGCATACTGTTGCATTCTTGCGACAATTGGCCAGTTTTTTTACTGCCGTTATCCAATAAGACTTCACGAAAAGTGAAAATGGGGAGGAGTTTCATATGCGGTTCTCCACAATGTCTCGTTCCCACTTCTCAGGTAACCGAGGTTACGAAAGTAACCGGAGACGTTTAGTTTTGTCACTAAAGTCTCGGACTCGTAGTAAACAGAACAACTGATAAAATGCATCATCTCTCTATGTCAGTTTCCTTGATTTGAATAATGACAAATAATTTTGTGAGCGGTCACACTGCATTCTAGGGCATTAGTCACACTATCTTGCACTTTTTATTTTTTTGCTCTCACCTAGAAAACACATTTTCTCGATTGTTTTACAACTTTTCTAAAACAGTTTGGTGTGACTCTTGATGATTCATGGGATGTCAGAAAAGCTGAAACTACGATCTGACAAACTTTAAGCAAAGACCATTTGTCCTTTTTCAAACACACACATAGCTGCCACATGCACAAGAATATTTAATCTACCGTTTGTGATGAAATATTGTCTTACATACCCGGTTGAACACATGCCAACCAACACAAAGATGAAGAAATATACGTTCGGATGCTCTTTCATCATTCCTGCAAAAGATATTGTGTACCACTGCTCCACTGAATTTTCAAAGATGAAACAATGAAGTTGCAATAAGAGAGAAATGATATGAAAATTTCAGCTTGTCCTGGAGTGTTCACATATAGCATCACGGTTTCAATACACTACAGTCACTGAGGGGGTGGTCACATTTAAAAAGAGCAGAACCACAGACGTTTCCATAATATTTAGCCAATCTGATTTAAAGAAGACATCCCACTTGCTTTGTTTGGCTTGCAAAGCATGTCATTCGAGCTGAGGTATTATGTTCTCCTGAACCAGCTCTGGATTTAGTGACCTTTCACAGTGGCTTAACGCAATCATTCAGGTTTGTGATTCCAGTAAATGCATCACCATTGTGCAAGACTGATTTACAGTTCATTTGACTACCGCCAGCTTTGGTCCATATTCGGTGTAAAAGTAATGATTTTAAACAATGATTATCCAACTAAACAGTCTATATTTTGTCAAACTTTGTGATGCATTCTGTTGAGGGTATGCAGATATGCACCCCACCACAGGTCACTATGTAAACCGATATCCCAACGTGTTTGCATAAACTCATTATACCAACACAAATAAACTCACACTAAAAGCTGATTTGGCAGGAAAGAAACCAATGATAGCAGAGTCGTTTTTCTTATTACCATTTCATTGTCCTGTTTTACAATTTTGCTTGTTCTTTGCTACATTCTTGTTTAATATCTTTACTTTAAAAAATGTATGTACTATTTAGATATTATGTAAGTTGTTAACATTCTTCCAAATAGCTTTCAACATTACAAAGAAATGTATACAGGTTTGGAACAACTAGAGTGTATACCACTATAGGTAATTGTGTGCTTCTGATACACTTTATTTTAAGTGTCCGATTTTAGTGACCGAGTAATAATAAGTCAAGTGACACGGCTAAAACGAATATTGTAACAATTCTCCATAAAATGGAAGGAAGGAGTCGGGAACCGGAAGACATTTTAAACATTTAATAAATTAATATAACAGCCGGCGGCCCCTCACGGACGACCGCCGGCGAACAAAACATAATATAAATACAAATACAAACATAACATAAATTCGGGCCCGGTCCTCTCTCTTCGATGGTACGGTCGCTCGTTCCTCTTATATTCTCCAATCTCCTACGTGATTCGAGGCCGGTGTGCGCACAGCTGGCGCTAATTCACAATTACTCACCGGACTCGAACCACGGTCTCGCCCCGCCTACTCTACTACAAATATTATCATTTGTTTTAGATGCATTGCAATGTGTATACACAATTTAAGGTTCAAGAACACTGTATTTCCACATACAGTGCTAGTTTGTATCTCCTCTTTGCCCCACCTCTCTGAAACGAGTGGATTTTTAACAAAGCTCATCCCTCCGAAAAGCAAGGTGTGCTATGACCAGTTAACCAGTGTGTAGTGATTGGTCAAATACTGCAAGCATGTGACGGAAATGTAATGCTTCTTATCAGGTTCCAAAGCAATTGTACTGGCAGTACTGACTGGCATAGACATTTGGGCAGTCTTAGGTCGCTTTCACACTTGAAGATTAGTTCGGAACGGGGCACGGGTCGCATGAATATGAAAGCTGTCAAGGGAATCCAGGTGCACACCTGGCTACCGAACCTGAGACTACTTGAATGAGGTGGTCTGAGTTCGGTTGCTCTTGAACTGTGGCGGGTTTCGCATGAATATGAAAGCAACACGGAGCCGGGTGCGCGCTTGATGAGGAAGTAAAGTGACTTGCGCATGCGTTTAAGCCGATTACGATGTTTTATCATCAATAATACACATGTAAGAGATGATAATGTTGATGATTTACCTTGGATTCGAGTAAAAGTGCAGGCTGCATCGTATTTCAGCGTTACGAGTGGAATGAAGTCGGCAGGTCAATGGTAATCCACTATTTTCTACAAAATAGCCTGTTTGCAAGCAGCAGAAAGCCGTTTGCATTCAATGCGAATGCAAACCCAAATGTCATTTACTCTGCTGCGCATAATAGCACCAAATTCATAAAAACACAATATATTGATCCGTGTTATGTTTTCTGTCATGCGCAGTGCACATTTTGATGACGTAAGATGAACGCAAACGCACAAGGGGTCGACAGAATCAAGTTGAGTCTGAAACCAAACCAATTGTTGCGATTGTTTCTGCGGAGGACGCCGGGAACAGTTCGGACTGCAGCAAACGAGCCCAACACTGTAAAAAAAATCCTGTAAAATTTACAGTAAACTACTGGCAGCAGGGTTGCCAGCCAGTTACTGTAAATTGTACAGCCACAGTACTGTAATTTAATTTACAGCCATTTACTGTAATTGCAGAATACAGGAAAAACTGTAATTTTGAATAGTAACAGTATAATGCTGTATTTTTTACAGCAAATTGCTTGATTTTAATTTACTTCATTTAGAAGAAATACATAAACCACTGTATATCCAGTATGTTTTGCATACTGGATATACAGTGTTTATTTTTTTTTAATTGATACAAAAATACATTACAGACAAATTGTGTACGTTGTTGTACATGAAATAATTTTATTCAGTAACAACTTCATAGTATCCAACATGGCTCTTTAAACATTCATGTTTAAACAACACGTTAACCAACATTACCATCATGAAACAACATTGCAAAACAAGGCCCAAGTGAGTCTGTAAAACGGTCCACATCTTGATCCATCAGAGCACAACAAGTAGCTGGAACTATGGAAACGAAACAAGAGAATAATGTTAGATATTCAATTTATAGTCAGAGAAAAACAGAGGACAACATATACAGTCAGAGAATAATAAAATGATGTAATTCAATGATGAGATCTGTGTGTGTGTGTGTGTGTGTGTGTGTGTGTGTGTGTGTGTATGCGTGTGTGTGTGCCTGTGTGTGTGTGTGTGTGTGTGTGTGTGTGCTTCTTACTTTTCATCGATTACACTGAATATTCATCATTGTGTTTAGAAGAGCGGCGACATGTGGGTTCACTGCAACCTGTTTCTTCTGTATCCTGGCATTTTAGATGACGCTTCTTGTTCCACTCTCTGGATTAATATCTACAAAGAGTCAGGAAAAACTAAATGTTATATATTAAATGTGCAAAATATATTATATTAAAACACATGAATTAAATCATCAGCTTGCTAGTGTTAAATAGGGGAGACTTCTAAATAATTTGCCCCAAAAAAATGCATCTCTCGTTGAGAAATATTGTTTTAAAGGTCTTAACAGGTATATAACATAAACATATCTATAAAAAGCAGGTAAGGAAGTTGTTCAATTAATACCTTTCATTGGACTCCAAGTACATGCTGCCCCATCCTGGTACTCAAGCCTGAATATGTAACATGCTATGAACAGAGTGGTAAGGCCAGACATGAAGCTGTGCTGAGCACCGTCACACACAACCTAACCTTCAGTAGTCAGCATCCAGTGGCCTGCATAGCAAAGTGTGTCCTAAAACAAACAATTATACATGTGACAATAGTAATAGTTAATAGTGACTATACAATTATCTTTAAGCATTTTACATTTAAACTACATTTTAGTATAAGTGACTCTACAAACAAACTCTAAGCAAATTAAACAGAGTAACTTACACTTAAAACCGTACTTATACAGAAATGTAATCCAACTAACGTTAGGGATGTCACGGTCAAGAAATTGTCACACTAGTATTTTGTAACGGGTCTCACTCCCACCCTCCAACGGTCCTATCTGGGAGACAGTCCTGCTCTAACGATGAGGGTGTCGCTAACGTCTTTTGCTCAAGCTCTCATCTGGCCTCCGATACATAAACTGTATATCTAGATGGTTACGTACATTGATCACTTTACCGGGATATCTTCCGTGAACATCGATTTACCTCAAGCTATGGTGACTCATTTTAATTTGGGCGCTCGATTTAACGGATGACTGCATTTGCAAATTTGAATTACGACACAGAATAATCACGAGCGAGTGTGGTATCACAACTGTCGAAGCATGTAACTTTTACCGAGTCTACGGCGGGCGCGATGTTCAACATTAAAAAAACAACCGTCAACTTACTAATACAATGAACTGTAGCTCGTCACATACGCCTTCACTCCTGGTGTGAACAAAAACTCTAAATAACATGAACAACTTCTGTCCTCAGGTGCTATAGCGACGGAGAATGTTTGAAATCTTACCGCGACGGCGCTGCTGAAACCCCGCAAGACTCCTTCGGTCCCCGCGGATGGAGGTTGAATCCGGGGTTACCAATATGAAACGCGAATTTAGATACCTCTATATAACGTTACCACTATGATAGTTACCAAATATGGAAAAAAAATACGTAATAAATTACTTACCACAGGTGTGAATCATTCATTTTTAGCACTACCCCAATCTCGACTGTTGAAGATCATCCCGCCATTGTAGATTTGAAATTTACAGCAATATTCTGTACATTGAGTTAATCCGTCACGTGACTCCAGAATGCATTGCACTTTACAGCAATATTCTGTATTATTTAAAATACAGTCAGCTTCTGTAAAATAACGCTGTAGTTTTTACAGCAATTCGTTACAGTGAATCTGAAAACACTCGTGTAAAAAAAAAAGCTTAGTCAACTCATGTCACAAAGTGATGTAGATTTGTGGGGATGTGATTGCAAGATGCGTTTCAGGCAGGTACGGGTGAGCATTTGCTTTTAGATAGAATGCATCTTTTTTTCCGACACTTTTACTTGTCTTTTACTTGTTGGTCATATAATTAGAATATCATGAAAAAGTTGATTTATTTCACTAATTCCATTCAAAAAGTGAAACTTGTATAATGTATACTCAGGGGCGCCGTATAGGGGGGAAAAGTTAGGACAATTCCAAGGGCCCATGACTGACAGGGGCCCCAAACATATGTAAAAACTTATATAACATTATCAAACCATCATCATTCATTATATAATTTATATAATAATACAATTAATGATCGCTTTCTTTTAAAAATCCCCATTGACCAAAAGGTAAACATCCATATTAACCGACGACCCCCTGTATCAGCATGAAATGGTTTGGTCCTGATTAGCGCTTTCAGTGACGTGTTTAGTTGCAGTCAGTAGATGCGTCAAAACTACAGTGACTACAATGTTGCCTACTAACGTTAAATCAAAATCTGGTTTTCCATAAAAGA
Source organism: Triplophysa dalaica (assembly GCF_015846415.1). Lineage (NCBI taxonomy): Eukaryota > Metazoa > Chordata > Actinopteri > Cypriniformes > Nemacheilidae > Triplophysa > Triplophysa dalaica. The sequence goes on from NC_079545.1 coordinate 16,372,881, forward strand.
GAGGAAAGACAAAGGAAAGGGTGTCAAACTGTAACCCAGTTTTTCACCAAGAAAGGTGTGTAGCCTATAGCAGTGGTTCTTAACTCTTGCCCGCGAGATCCACTTTCCTGCCGAGTTTAGCATCAACTCTGATAAAACACCTGAAGAGGCTAATCAGTGACTTCAGGAACCGACGCGTTCAACTTAATGTTGGGCTGCGCAGATTGTTTGGCATATCGCATTAAAGTACCGCCAGAGCGATTCAAATGCGTACCGCGCAATCTGCACTTGAATCTTTTTTGCGGTACTTAAATGTCATACGTTGATAGATTTGCGCAGCGCCGCATTAAGTTGAACGCATCTATTGTAAAGACGCTGATTAGATTGATCAGGTGTTTTTTTATCAGTGTTGGAGATAAACTCTGCAGGAAAATGGATCTCGCGGGCCAGAGTTGAGAACCACTGGCCTATAGTCTGGTATTAACCTTTTGGTTTAATGTCCATTGTGAAATAAGCTGGCTAGAATTAGACTAGTGTTCGCCTACATCTAATCACCATTTAATCAGTGCAGGGAAAAGTTTTGCACTATAATAACCCTGGTGTGGAAATTCCATTTTACATGTCCACTTTATTTTCTTTTTGGCACATATGTGCAGCTTAGTAAAAAAAATATGCCGTTTTCATTGTTTTGAGAGGATGATGTTAATTTTTAAGTTTATTCATTTTTTCTTTTTTGAAATTTCATAAATAATTAATAATAATTTTGTTACAAGAATTTTTTTTTTTGTCAAATATCACAACAAAAATACATGTATTTGTACATGTAAAAGACAGCCTTCAGCAAATTTTTATGGTTGCTTTTAATCTTGCATCAAATAGTTAACTATACTAGACTTCCTTGGATGTACAAATGACCAGCAGTAACTATTGTGCTAGTACTAGGATTAGACTACAAGAAACAGGACAGTTGTAAGCCTTTAATTAGAGTAATGAAAAGCTTTTGATGGGACAGTTAGATCCTAGAGATGTGGTGACAACAGCTGCACATAGGGGGCCCAATTTGATTTTTTGTCATGGGGCCCAAAATTCCTGGCGGCGCCCCTGTGTATACTGTACATTTATTCCACACAGACTGATATATTTCAAGTGTTAATTTCTTTTAATTTTGATGATTATAAGTGACAACTAATGGGAACCCCAAATCAGTATCTCAGAAAATTTAAATATTACTTAAGACCAATACAAAGAAAGGATTTTTAGAAATCTTGGCCAACTAAAAGTATGAACATGAAACTATGAGCATGTACAGCACTCAATACTTAGTTGGGGCTTCTTTTGCCTGAATTACTGCAGCAATGCGGCATGGCACGGAGTCGATCAGTCTGTGGCAGAAATCGGATGTTATGAGAGCCCAGGTTGCTCTGATCGTGGCCTTTGTTGTGGCGAATCGGCCTTCCGTGGCAGAAAGAAATCTCAGAGACAAGGGTTCCAGGTGCCAAGAGTTTAAACTTTATTTGCCCAGGCAAGCAAAGTGGGATATTCAGAGTTCATCTGAAGTGATCCAACGAATACATATCTGACTCCATCATTTATACATTGTTTTCAAGTTGTTATCACTGTTTAAACCAATCATGTGTGCATGACATCGTCTTCTTCCAATCAGGTTTCATATGACATCCCTTTTTCATTAGCCCGTCCCTCTTTGCGCATAGTTCCGGCCTACCATATTAGGATTTAATCGTAGCGTGAGCCTCTCAAAAACAAGTGCCCCTTTATCTTGACACTTTTCCGGGGGTTTCGGACGATACATGATTTACACTTGTTTTTATTAAAAATGAGCTCATGGTTTAGAGATAATGAGCTACCCAGTGTCCTTGGTTGTATGCGATTTAATTAAACTTCTCTACAAAAGTGTGTGGGGAGTTCATCTTGGTGTTAAAAGATATTTGGTGTGTGTGCAGATGTTCAAGTGTTCAGACTCATAACATTAGCTTTGTTAAAATGAGCTCACTGTTTACACAGCGTCCTTGACTCTATGCGACAAAGCAAACTTCCTTATTAAAAATGATGTGTGGTGTATGTGCAGCTAAGATAAGATGTTTGTTGTTCATGCAGGTGTTCAAGAGCTCATACTTATACATGAGGCCCAATATTATTTCGTAAGAATAAATGAAACATATAACTAACTTAATGTATCTTTTTATATAAGAAAACTTAATACTATAATAGAAAAACCACCATACCTTCAGATCTTCTGCATTGTTGGGTATGGAACATCGCATCTTCCTCTTCACAATACCCCATAGATTTTCTATGGGGTTAAGGTGAGGGGAGGTTGCTGGCCAATTAAGAACTGGGATACCATGGTCCTTAAACCAAGTACTGGTAGCTTTGGCACTGTGTGCAGGTGCCAAGTCCTGTTGGCAAATGAAATCTGCATCTCCATAAAGTTGGTCAGCAGCAGGAAGAATGAAGTGCTCTAGAACTTCCTGGTATACGGCTGTGTTGACCTTGGACCTCAGAAAACACAGCGGACCAACACCAGCAGATGACATGGCACCCCTAACTCTGAACACATCACTGACTGTGGAAACTTTACACTGGAGCTAAAGCAAAGTGGATTCTGTGCCTCTCCTCTATTCCTCCAGACTCTGAGACCCTGTTTTCCAAAGGAAATGCAAAATTTACTTCTATCAGAGAACATAACTTTGGATCACTCGGCAGAAGTCCAGTCCTTCTGCCGAAAGACAAAAACCCTTGTTTTTGTCTTTAGCCCAGGCGAGTTGCTTCTGATGCTGTCTATTGTTCAAGAGTGGCTTGACACAAGGAATGCGACAGCTGAAACCCAGTGAGTAGTAGTTCTTGAAGCACTGACTCCAGCTGCAGTCCACTCTTTGTGAATCTCCCCCACATTTTTGAATGGGTTTTGTTTCACAATCCTCTCCAGGGTGCGGTTATCCCGATTGCTTGTATACTTTTTTCAACCACATCTTTTCCTTTCCTTTGCCTCTCTATTAAGGCAAGGCAGGGCAAGTTTATTTATATAGCACATTTCATACACAAGGGCAATTCAAAGTGCTTTACACAAAATGATTGACAGAAAGAAATAAAACGTATCTTTAAAATGCAAATGATTTAAGATCACAAATACTTTAGATTTTAAGAAACAATAAAACAGCAATAAAATTGATAAAAAATGTGAGTGTATATATAAAAGGAATAACAGCAAAAATAAAATAAGTTAGAAATAGAAGTGCGGTTGATGTAAACCAGCACAATGCTCAGGTTGTAAATGCACAGTTAAACAAGTGTGTTTTTAATCTGGATTTAAAAGTAGCTACTGTTGGTGAACGTCTGATGTCTTCTGGAAGCAGAATCCAGCTACGGGTGGGGTGGCGTAATGGCTAAACACTGACTTCCCCTTTTATGAATGAACCCTTGTTATCTCTAACTGACTTGATCCTGATGATCTGAGAAGTCTGTCTGGTTTATATTCAATGAGCATATCTGTGATGTATTTAGGTCCTAGACCATTAAGTGATTTATAGACAGTTAATAATACTTTGAAGTTGATTCTAAAACTAACTGGTAACCAGTGTAAGGACCTGAGGATTGGGGTGATATGCTCAGATTTTTTGGTTATGGTCAGAGTCCTGGCAGCAGCGTTCTGTATGAGCTGCAGCTGTCTGATGGTCTTTTTGGGAAGACCTGTAAGGAGTCCATTAAAGTAATCCACCCTGCTGGTGATGAAAGCATGGACTAGTTTCTCTAAATCTTGGCTTGAGACAAAACATCTGATTCTGGCTATATTTCTGAGATGGTAGTATGCTGATTTGCTTATTGCTTTGACATGACTGCTGAAACTTAGGTCAGACTCCAAAATGACCCCAAGATTTTTTACCTTGCTTTGTGTCTTTAGACCTCTTAAGTAAAGGTATGTGTTTACCTTGTTAGTGTTATCCTTGTTACCAAAAACAATGACTTCAGTTTTGTTTGTATTTAACTGAAAGAAGTTTTGACACATCCAGCTGTTCATTTCATCAATGCATTGGCAAAGAGAGTCAATAGGCCTGTAGTCATTGGGTGAGAGGGCTAGGTAGATCTGAGTGTCATCGGCATAGCTGTGGTAGGCAATTTGGTACTTTTTCATTATTTGGCCAAGTGGGAGGATATACAATTTGAAGAGGAGCGGAGCAAGAATTGAGCCCTGTGGAACACCACAAGTCATGGGTGTCCAGTCAGATTTATGTTTGCCTATGTTCACATAGAAACCTCTCACTTTAAGGTATGACCCAAACCATTTAAGTACCAACCCAGAAAGCCCTACCCAGTTTTCCAGCCTATGTAGGAGTATGCTGTGATCTACCGTGTCAAAAGCAGCACTGAGATCTAGTAAAACCAGAACTGATATTTTGCCTGAATCAGAATTCAATCGAATATCATTAATTATCTTTATGAGCACTGTCTCTGTGCTATGATGCTGACGGCAACCGGACTGATAATTGTCCAGGTAGCCATTTGAGTCCAAAAATTTGGTGAACTGATTGAAGACAACCTTTTCAATGATCTTGCCTATAAAAGGAAGATTTGATATTGGTCTGTAGTTAGACAGTAAGGTTTTGTCTAGATTGCCCTATTAATGTGCTTGGACACAGAGCTCTGTGAACAGCCAGCCTCTTTTGCAATGACCTTTTGTGTCTTGCCCTCTTTGTGCAAGGTGTCAATGGTCGACTTTTGGACAACTGTCAAGTCAGCAGTCTTCCCCATAATTGTGTAGTCTACAGAACTAGAGTGAGAGACCATTTAAAGGCCTTTGCAGGTGTTTTGAGTTAATTAGCTGATTAGAGTGTGGCACCATGTGTCTTCAATATTGAACCTTTTCACAATATTCAAATTTTCTGAGATACTTAATTTGGGGTTTTCATTAGTTGTCAGTTATTATCATCAAAACACTAAACACTTGAAATATATCAGTCTGTGTGGAATGAATATATGCATTATACAAGTTTCACTTTTTGAATGGAATTAGCGAAATAAATAAACTTTTTCATGATATTCTAATTATATGACCAGCACCTGTACATGCATGGGCAACTTATAACACACCAAAGACACAGAAAAACACGTGTTCACGCCATATGACCCCTTTAACTACATGTACTTACTATAGCGTTAGGGTGTGGTTTAGGGTAGATGCATGTAATTATGCATAACTATATATAGTAAATACTATAGTAAATACATGTAACGTGTCACAAACGCACCATAAAATAAAGTGTTACCTGTGCTTTTAATTGCAACAGTTATTAAAGGGCCCCTGCAATGCAAAATTGCAGGGGCCCCAAATGCATTTTGACAAATGCCATGGTAAAGAATTTTGTTACATTTCTGTTGCGACAGTTTTGGAACAGCCTTATTTTCTGTTCCAAAGGTGTTAAGCGGGGTTCTTGTCTGGGTTTTATGCAGACCAGTAAAGTTCTTCCACATTAACTGAATCAATCACCTGATTCATTGTGATGTTGGCGTAGAAAAGGGCCCTGCCAAAACTGTTGTGATAAAATCAAAAGGAGACAATTCCCTTGAATATTTTTATATGCTGTAAGATTTGAACTCACTGAAATTACTTGCGTAGTCAAACATGTTCATTAGTAGGTGGTGTCCCTATAATTTAGTCCATATAAGTAGTGTTATCATATACTGTGTGTCAAAAGTTTGATTGATTTATGGACACCTGTCAAAGGTCAAAAAATCGAATTAAAAAGGTGTGTTTTCATCCTGTTCGCTTTTACTATATGCTATTTGTGAAAGCTGTTTTAAAATAGAGTGAGATAATATAGATGATATATAGTATGTGGATGTTTCTTATAGGAGTGTTGTTTCCTTGCTTTATGGCGTTTATCATGCAAATTAGTGAATTGAGACTAGATGTTGGTAATCTTCTCAAAGTGTGACTGTCTCCCTACTATCCCATACAAGTCATTTGACCAGTCAATCAAAGTAAGCTGGGTTTTTTTATGATCTGTCAGTCTTGTTTGACAGTTTATATTTTACAACTTTTATATTTTACAACTGTTGTTGTAGGCCTATCCCTGCAAGGAGTTTTGTTATCTTACTGGCATGACACCCTGATGTTCTCACATCACAGTTTGAAATCTTACGTTGTGCTTTTTAATTTGAGATAGATAATGTGTTGTTTCTTCTAGGAGTTAGATGGTTCAATAATTTTTAGTTAGTTGATATTTGATAAATGATTAAAGTTTTGGGTCACCATTTTTATCATTGTGTCATAAACTATATCTTTTTGGTTCAATGACATGCCCTGATATGTTCTTCCTGGTCATGGAGGAATGGGGGATTGTTTTTTGTTAAGGGGTGGGTTTCTGACAAATGGTATAGTCTTTAGTCAATGAACCAAAAAAAAGATTTGGGTTTCCATCTGATTTTTTAGATATGTCTGTGTGTCTACGATCTTGTGTGACAGAAAATCTTTCATGTTTGTGTTAGTGACTCTTTTTCATATTTTTGGCATAAAATAATCGAACATGTACTACATCTGGTTTAGGGTTAAACTTTTAAAACCAGGAATAACAAAAAAAAACAATTCAATATCTTCATCTTCAATTGTCATTTTGTATTTAAATAAATCCTTTTAAAATTTTAAGAATGTAAACTTCTTATGTCCCCTTGTCTAAACAATATTCTATGGTTGAAGAGTCTAGTCGACAGAACACACAGTTTGCAGATCTGGAGACAAAGTTTGACACAGACACCAGGTGCTTGTTCAATCAGAGTCCAAAGTTTATTGTGTTAAGGACTAATATTTATAAGCTTGAAACAGGAGGTGTCATATAAAACCACCAGAGTGGAAAATCACCAGACTTTCTGTTTAGTCTTATTCCTCATGAACAATCAAATATGATCACAAAGTACGTATTCAATATTACAGTATCAAAACAATTGTCCCTAGATATCATTAGGAACCTTGAGATGGAGACCACAGATACTTATATCAGCTTATGACTCCAGCACATGATACAACTTTCAACAAGGTTAAACAACAAGAAAGTAAGGCACATCTTATGTGAAAAGAAGCTACTAATAAAAGGAATGAATATGAATGAATACACATGATATATGAACTTTGTATTAAACACAGATGCAATATTTGTAGAGGACAGGACGCAATCCAGATTCTCACAAAAATTAAAGATCTATTGCTGTATTCTTAAAAAAATGTAGAATAGTCCAATAACTTCTTGGCATCCTGTTGAGTAAAGACTGAGTCACAACAGTGGGGTTTTAAATGTAGCTTCTGTTAATAGAGTTGTAGGTAAGGATGTATTTATGGTAATAAAGGTAGTAGAATAATTTTTAAGGGACTCAAACACCCCTACATCCACCATTCACATCTTATCTCATGAGAATGCATCAGTATGAGACTATACGAGTTTTTTTTTCATTTCAACCATCTTCATGGCAATTATTTCATGTTGTACATTTGATAGCAAAGTCTAAACAGATAGTGTTTCCATTTACATTAAGTAAATGTTAAACAAATGATTAAATGTTTTTTAACGGTTCTCTTCAGATCTAAACTTTACACAAACAAAGTATAAGTTGAATCAGCTGGGCATGTTTTATATAATTGTCATTCTTTTTCTTGTGTTGCATGCTTTTCACTGAATATAATTCCCTCTCTGACAGAAACCATCTGAACGCATTAAAAATAATAGCAAGAGAAGGCCACTCTGCAAGTTTTTTAAATACCATTGTATTATCTTGATGTGTAAAATACTTTTCCAGACAGATCTGACAGTTTGTGTGCTGGATTGTGCATTAAACTTTCGATTGTTACAATGTAGTTGCTTTAAAGAATACCTTTTACGTGAAAGTTCTTCTTTTAAGATTTAAAGTTCTAACAAACGTACAAATAAACAAAGAATGGCTTTTGCGTGCAGGAAAATTGGCAATTTATGCAGACAATGTGTCTTGTGAAACGCTGTAAATGGGATTTTAAATGTTTAAAAGACATAGAGCTACCAAGATAGATTTGCTGGGGTTTCCCCTTTTAGAAAGTTCTTCATTTTAAAAGATTGGATGTAACCTCTAGATTTTAGCCTAGTTTTATCTGATATAGACAAATGTTTTGATCGTTTCATCTTCGTTTCTTGATCGCTCTAGAAGTACTGGCAAACATGCATATCAGTAGCATTTTAATTGGCCTTCACCTTATGTCTTTGCATGGTGTAGCCAAATGTGAAGTCCATGGGCACTACCCAATCCAAATCTTATGCGTTACTTAAAGTAAAGATGCACTTGTTAAAAAAATCCCTGTTAATTTACAGTAAACTACTGGCAGCTAGATTTGCCAGCACATAGCTGTAATTTTTCAGAAGACCTACTATGATCTACAACAACAGTTTATTACTGTTAAAACAATTACAGTAATGTGCCGTAGAAATATAAGCTGCACAGTATAATACTGTCAGGATTTTGGATTCCATTATTCTGTTGTTTCACTGTTCCTACTGTTATTTAATTTAACTATTTATTACTATGAAATGTTTATTACTGTTGAACTTATTATAAAATAAATTAAAACCCAATTCAAACTGCTTCTAAATAAATGGCGTGATTACAGTGAAACCATAGTTTTTACAGTGAAAACATAGTTTTTATTCAAACTAACAACAAATAAAAATAATTCATTAAATGACAAAAGTACAGTATTTCTGTTTAAAAAAATCTATATACTATATTGATATATATTTTTATATCATTGTAGTAGAGTAGGCTATAATACTGATAGAATAATACTGTCAGGATTTTGGATTCCATTATACGCATGCTGTTTGTAGACTTCAGCTCTGCATTCAATACCATCACCCCTTCCAAGCTAATCATCAAACTTGGAAACCTAGGCATTAACAATTCAACCTGCAACTGGATTATGGACTTCCTGACGAACAGGCCTCAGCTTGTTAGGTTAGGCCACATCTGCTCCACCACCATCACCCTCAACACTGGTGTACCACAGGGCTGCGTACTGAGCACCTTTATCTACTCCCTTTTCACACTCGACTGCAGGCCTGTGAATGGACCTAACTCCTTCATCAAGTTCGCAGACGATACAACTGTGATTGGTCTCATCAGCAACAACGATGAGACTGCTTACAGGGAGGAGGTATGGCACCTGGCCACATGGTGCTCAAACAACAACCTGCTCCTTAACACCTCCAAGACAAAGGAGATCATTGTGGACTTCAGGAAGGCGAAAGGAGGCACACACGACCCCCTCCACAGTAACAGGACGGCTGTTGAACGTGTTTCCAGTTTTAAGTTCCTGGGGACCCATATTTCGTAGGACCTGTCCTGGACCACCAACACCTCATGCCTGGTCAAGAAGGCTCACCAGCGTCTCTTCTTTCTGAGGACAATGAAGAAGAACCAACTGTCTTCACTATCCTGGTGAACTTCAATAGCACGATAGAGAGCATCCTGACCAACTGTGTCACAGTCTGGTACGGGAACTGTTCTGTTGCTGAGCGCAAGGCACTGCAGCGGGTGGTGAAAACAGCCCAGCGCATCACAGGAACTACACTCCCTTCCATTGAGGACATCCAAAAGAAACGCTGTCTGCGTAGAGCTCGCAGCATTCTCAAGGACTCCTCTCACCCCACTTATAGACTATTTACTCTCCTGCCTTCCGGCAGGCGCTTCAGGTGCCTCCGGACAAGAACCAGCAGACTAGGAAACAGCTTTTTTCCCAGAGCTGTTTCATTATTGAACTCTGTCCCCCACTGATTCCACTACCCCTCATAACTTTAACTGTAATGCTGCTATTACATTGCTTACATTGCACTACAGGGCTGCCATGCATGACTGAACTGTACACACCAGTACTTCATGTATCTGCTCTATCGGACTGTTTACACACACATAGCATCATTTGCACTCTATAGTGCTCACTTGCACACCAGGAATATTACACTGAATGCTCATTTGCACTAATGGACTACTCGTATAACTGCATTACCTCATCTACTGCACTGTAACTTTCTACTGCACTGTAACTTTCATAACTGCATTACCTCATCTACTGCACTGTAACTTTCTACTGCACTGTAACTTTCATAACTGCATTACCTTATCGACTGCACTGTAACTTCAATAACTGCACCAACTTCTCTACTGCACTGTAACTCATCTATTGCAGAACTGCATCTATTGCATAACTAACTGCATCTACTCATCTATTGCACTATAACTTCAATAACTGCATTAACTCATCCTCTGCACTGTGACCTTAATAACCGCATTAACGCATCTACTGCACTGTAACTTCAATAACTGCATTAACTCATCTACTGCACTGTAACTTCAATAACTGCACTAACTCATCTACTGCACTGTAAATGTATAACTGCATCTACTCATGTATTGCACTATAACTTCAATAACTGCATTAACTCATGTACTGCACTGTACCTTTAATAACCGCATCAACTCATCTACTGCACTGTAACTTTAATAGCCAATGTCTGTAACTAATGCACACTCAGGTCACTTGAACTATTGTATAGTCTATATTGTTATCTGTTCATAACCACCTGTACATTAATGTTCACAGTATATAGCCTTCTGTTTATATTGTTCATAGTACATACCGACTGTCATATTTTCATAGTACATGCCCATTGTATAGTATTTTCCTAATATTGTATTCTGTATTTATTCACACTGTATATCCTGCACTTGCTAATTGCACTTCTGGTTAGACCTAAACTACATTTCGTTACACTGTACTTGTATATGTGTAATGACAATAAAGTTGAATCTAATCTAATCTAATCTAATCTAAATGTATTAAAGAGACAGCTCGCACAATGTCGTTCAAATGTGTCTGATCTAGCTCGGTATATGCAACAATTTAAGATATTATAAGAGATTTATTTTGCAGTTTCCAACACACCTTTATATACCAATTTCATCAGACGACAAAAATTCTTCAAAAAGAACACAAATAATGGCCATCTCAGCTGCCATAGCTCAACTCTTGCATCATCACAACAGGGTGCTCAACCGCACCACCGTTTCCGTTTAAAAAACGTTTTGCAATGTTTTGTCCGGGCTGAATGTAGCCCTGGTCATTCATGTTGTTCATGAACGAGAATCAGCGGGCCCTTTCGTTCACTCACGAACGAGATGACTGGTCGTTCAAGTCGTTAATGAACGAGAATCAGTGGGCCCTTCGACTCCTTTCGTTCGTGTACGAAATGAGAATACAAGATCTCTCTTGTTCAGACTCAAACACAGTGAAGGGCGTATTCGTTCAGCACATTCAACCAATCATACGCTCTGTCAAAGCTCACGCTTGAACGCCAATGGCTCGTGCTTTAGACACTTTTTAAGCCAAGACGCTCTGTGCTGGAGGGAGATATTTCAGTGAACGAGAAAAATGAGTCAGTGAATTTCGTGAACAGGAACGTTTCGTTCACTTGAAAGACTCTATCAAAAAGAATGATTCGTTCACGAAGGTAACATCACTACCGGTGAATGTGTTGTCCGCCTCAGCGTTGGCAGGGTCACAGTCCGAGTGAAAACAGTCTACTTAAATTCGTCTTCAATTCCTTCTTCACGCACAGTGATATATTACATCTCAACTCAACTTTATTTATATAGCACTTTTTACAATTTTCATTGTTACAAAGCAGCTGTACATGAGACACATTGAATACAAGTATGAATTCTAAAGCAGCCCCCCCGGCCAGGCAGATAGTGCAAAACAATATGCAAACGGTGGTGAGGAACCCAAAACTCCCATAGAGAAAAAAAAACTCAGGGGAACCCAGGCCCAACCAGGGGATTCCAGTTCCCCTCTGGCAAAAGCTGCTGCCTCTGCACGAGCTCAACTGTGCTTGCACAACAAGGCTTAATAAAAATATAAAAATTAAGGATTTAAGATTATCATTAACAATCTAATAGCATTTGAAAGGTTGTAGGAAAAACAAAGTTGTCGCGTCCTTTATCCAGATCTATCCTCTTAGCTCTTGTCAGGTCACCGCTTCCCATTCTCAGCTCTGCCATCAGGTCTGGGCATGAACTGCATCCTGCGGTAACCTTGGAACAAAGAGACAAGACTGGCTGAGAGTAGAGTACTGTTCTGCACTCTTTGATGCAACAAGTACATCATTTGTTGTTGGATGTGTTCCTGGTTCCGGTTGATCTAAATAATGCAGCCTAAATCCTCTGAGGATTAATATTATGGAGGTGTAGTGTATGCAAGATTAAAAAGATGAGTCTTTAGTCTAGATTTAAACTGACAGAGTGTGTCTGCGTCCCGGACCGTGCAGGGAAGAATATTCCAAAGTTTAGGCTGAGAGCGTAATGTACGTGGAGGTCTGTAATACAATAGATGTTCATTCAAATACTGCGGCGCTAGACCATGTAGGGCTTTATAGGTAATAAGCAAGATCTTAAAGTTAATGCGATGCTTTATAGGTAACCAGTGCAAGGTTGACAGAACCGGGGTTATATGCTCATACTTTTTTGTAAGTGTAAGAACTCGAGCTGCCGCGTTTTGAACCAGTTGCAGTTTTTGTAATAGGCCCGCAGGGCAACCACCTAGAAGTGCATTACAGTAATCTAGTCTTGATGTCATGAATTCATGAATTAATTTCTCTGCATCTGACAGTGACAGCATATGACGTAATTTGGATATATTCTTAAAATGGAAAAATGCAATTTTACAGGTGTTGGCGACATGGCTTTTAAATGACAGAGTACTGTCGAATACAACGCCAAGATTCTTAGCTGATGACGAGGATTTTATGGGGCATCCGTCAATCGTTAAGCAGTATTCTTGTTTGTTACGCATAGCAGTTTACGGTCCAGTAAGTAACACTTCTGTTTTGTCCGAGTTTAGTAGTAAAAAATTGTTACTCATCCACATTTTTAAGTCAACTATGCAATCCTTTATTCGATGGAACTGCTGGGTTTCATGAGGCTTCGAGGAAATATAAAGTTAAAAAAATAAAGTTATAAAGTTACATCTATAACGTTAAAACATTAACAATTAACTGTATTCCTGTTTACGTGATGTTGATCTGTCATGACTTTCCGCAGAGAAGTTACGTAGCGCAGCCAGCTCGTGCAACCGCATCCACTGAAAGATAAATAAATCTGTAGTATTCCGTGAAACTGGACGGTAGTTTGCGGTTACTAATTTCCTCGTCAAATTCATTGTCATGTACAGTATTCTTAGTTATTAAAAACGGGAAATTACTGTTCAAAATTCTCCGTATTTTAACAGCAATTTTTTACGGTGTGGGTTTAGTCATATAGAGACACTATTAACTTAGCAACAATATCTGTATAAACCAGTGCGTCATTAAATGAATCAGTTGATAAATAACTAATTACTCGAAGGATGAATACAGGTTTTGTGTTACTGTTAAACTTCAGGTTCCTTTCGAACACTAAGTTTCTTTCTGAGTTTTGGATTACACTTAAAATCAAATCAGAAATAGGTTGGATGTTGTGAGAAAATTTTTCTGCAGATCTGGGAGCACAAGAACTAGACACAAAGGCATCCAGCTTTTGAAATCTACAAGCCTTTATATAGGTACCAAAACACCTCTGGGTGGTTTCAAATGTCCAGGGGTCAGATAAGACAAAGAATGTTTAGCATAGAAAGAATCCCCCCATGTAGCCAGAGGGAAACCCTTCCTCCAACTATCTAGCCAGGAATGTATTCAGTGAGCTTAACAACTTCACAATTAATTTGTTTGCAGGCTTGTATTCATTTATGCGGAAATTAAATCTAACAGTTACCATGTTGTCGCATTAAATAGATATGCTTTAAAGAGCAAGTAGCATTAGATCATGAAAATTACATTTCATGCAGTATGTTATTGTAGTAGAGTAGGCGGGGCGAGACCGTGGTTCGAGTCCGGTGAGTAATTGTGAATTAGCGCCAGCTGTTCGCACACCGGCCTCGAATCACGTAGGAGATGGGAGAATATAAAAGGAACGAGCGACCGGACCGTCGAAGAGAGAGGACCGGGCCCGAACTTATGTTATGTTTGTATTTATATTATGTTTTGTTCGCCGGCGGTCGTCCGTGAGGGGCCGCCGGCTGTTATATTAGCCTACTTTATTAAATGTTTAAATGTTTGCCGGTTCCCGCCTCCTTCCTTCCATTTTATTGAGATTTGTTACATTGGTGCCGAAACCCGGGAGGAAGGAGAGACATGCTGTCGGAGAGTCCTCGCCGCCGAGTGGCCTCGCGGTGACGGAGAGTTCGGGCAGCGCGAACAGCTGGCGCTAATTCACAATTACTCACCGGACTCGAACCACGGTCTCGCCCCGCCTACTCTACTACAGTTATGTTGCCGTGTTTGAAAGTAACCCATCTGCCAAGTCCTAAGGTGAATAAATAGCAAAGTTATTTGCTCGTAAAAAAAGTCAGTCGACTCTGAATAACGCAAACGAGACGTTTCTCTAACCGCCACGTATTTACCTCACTAGACATAGTCCCCGCCTAGGTTTTGCTGGGACTGCCGCGAAAACTTCAATCTCTCCTCCCCCAAAACACTGTCGCTCGTCCGTGATGCGTGTGCCATCTTAAACCTGTGTTCTATGTTGTGAAACTAAGTGTGTCTTATTTAAATAACCAAAGGAAGAACTTCTGAGGAAACAATGGTTAAGTTCATTTTCAAATGACACCAAAGGAGTATAACCCCAGGGTTTTACTGTGAGCGCGTCATTTCACCAAAGATTGCTTCAATTATCTTTGCTCGTTCACTGCAGGAAATGTTAAAAGACAATCCTTGAAAGGGAGTAATACCAACCTTATTTGGACCTGTTAGCTCCACCGAATCACAACCTGTAAGTGTGACTCTTTACTTTTGTCTGAACTTCAAGGGATATTTGAGTACCTTATATGTGTTTTAAGCTAATGCATTTAACGCTAACATGTACCATTATTTCTGGGGTATTACAGTTTGTCTATCTATCTATGAACTCGGCTCATTTAAGTGTTCAATCTATTATCGTCTATCTATTATCTACTATTGTCTTCGGATGATTCTTCGTCAGACACGGGTTCAAACTGGTAAGGTGAAATCCCCGCCATTTCTATCTATACACTGTATATAATATACCACCTGTAAACATTAATCCAGCAATGATTGTAGGCGTTCCATTTGCGACAGATGGTGAACGCTGTAACAAATTCAAGGAATGGCGAACGTTCAACAACTTTTTATAAAAAATAAACAAACCACAAGACGAAAAGTAAAATGCCGGCAGCTCCCACATGATCGACTGCCGGCAACACAAACATATAACATAACATAAAATCTAGGCCTGGTCCTCTCTCGTCGTACACTCCGGTCGCTAGTCCTTTTATGCTTCCGATCTACTCCAAAGAGATGCGATACCCGTGCAACGTGCAGCTGAGACTCATTATCGTCACTCGCTCTCATACCGCCTTGCTCATTACAAGCTCGTTTGACCAATCACACAGACTACACTACCTGACCAATCACATGACACTAGGCTAGTGGATAGGAGGGGATTAGATGGATGAATCGCGGAACGAATCATTTGAGAGTCAGTCAAGAAGGTAAGTATAATTTCCTATTATTACGACATAATAGTGTTTTTACACCTTCCATGTACATAAACTTGTTGTTGGACACTCCATAAGCCAAAGAAGGACCTTAAAAATCACATGCTACTTACTCTTTAACAGAGCAAAGTTAGAATGGACATCTGAACCCAACTGTGATTCTCTCTCTACAATAAACTTTGCTAATTTTATTTTAACATCACTTCGTCTCCTACCTGCTGTTCTTCCCATCTGACATCCATGTTTGCAGGATAGTTAGATCTATCAGTTTTGGCATATGAACAATATGGAACACTACTATGGTATCATTTGGATTAATAACAAGATAGTACAATCTATCTGATCTATCATAATTCATCATTCATCCGAATGGTGACATCTGACTTATCAATGTGGTAAAATCTTTGGTAAACTATTTGTCTTTGGAAAAACATAATTTTTTCATGCTGAGGTTGACCATAATCATGATGTCCAATCAAAGAATGTCTGACTATAATCAACTCAGTACGAATTCTCTAAAGAGAAAATTCTGATCTTTTAGGCCAAAAGATTCAAAGTTATAGCCAGTTGCAAATTTTTAAGGACCAATAGATGGATCTGTGTCTAGTCTACAATGACATATATGTTTTGTATCAATATGCCAAAGTGTTGGAAGAGACGGCCGTAAGTCCATTTTGATAAATCAATTTTATCCATGAAACCTATTTCCCCCCCAGAAATAAGCTTTTGATCACTTTTTTTTATGTGACTGTCCATCATTGTAACAAAATAGCATAATTTTATGCAAATCAGACAAATGGTAGTAGTTTGAAATAATCTGCCTTCTTTTCCTTTTAGTTGTCATTCTTTTTAGTACGCATTTCAAAATGAACTTAATTTGCTTTTGTGTTATGCATTATTAAGCACTTGTGATTTTAACTAATTTACTTTCTAAAGAACTCATTCATTAAGTAACGTTTTTCTTTGTGAATCAAAAAAGTAGGCAGAAAACATTTAGTAGAGTCTGAATCAAGAATAACTCATAAATGAGACATAAACAAGAATTTAATTCATTTTTATCACCCGTTGTGAAATTTGTAAAATTGAAATAAAGAAATGTTTGTGAAAATAGTGCCATATTGAAAAATCTGAAGACAGAGGTATTGTTACAACAGCAGAAGACTACCAAAAGAGAAACAAATGTTTGAAATTTACTAACTACTAAGACATACTACTTAAAAATAAGTGTAGCACATGTGGTATGTAAGGATAGTAACATTTTTAAATATTGCTTCAAAACAAACCTTTTTTGTATTTTTAAGATTGGGACATGAACAAATTAAAGATGAAAAAACATACACAAAACCAGAACTTACAATGCCACCAAAGAGCAGAACAACAAACATAAAGCTGTAAAATCTTTTATCTCACCAGTGCTTGTCAGCAACTCATTGACACTTCACAAATCAGAGTCACTGTTCAATATGTAGGTGTTTGTTCAAAGGTACACTAAACATTATTATTAAAAGCTTTTCAATGGATGAGCTTGAGCTAAAATTGTATGATTTTGGATAGGGGGTCAATGTTGTCTGTAAAAATCAAAACTAGTTTTTACTCGGTTAATGAAACAGAAATAGTATGATGTAATTAGTTTTAGAAATTAATTTACAGTTTACAAATCCTGAATCTGAACAGCGGTATGGAAAATGCACATTGTATTGGAAGATAGTTACCTTTGAATAGTTTCTGCTTTCAGGACCAATAATTATATTTCCTTTATTTGCTATTATAATTGCCATAAAAACTACATAAAGACTATAAAACAATACACGTTGACACACACAAACACTGGTTGTGCTTTAAATCTTGTAACCAAACAAGTTTGTATGTACTTTCCATGGAAACAGGTTTTCTTATTGACACTTTAAACAACATTCCTTTCCACCTTTCAAAGAAAAATTAATCTAAATCAACATGCTTTCTTTAATAAAATACAACTGAGCTACAGCATAGCAATCTTCTATTTAGATCATAAGGACTGCATGCATATTTTAAGCCAAATATGAGTGCCGATGTATAAAATAAAACATACATACTCAATAGCTAAAATACTAGATGTGTAATAAAATCTACCATTATTAAAAAAATATGTAAATGTGTGCTGAGAACATTTTATTTTATACAATATTATGATATTAAACAGTCCTTGTCAACAGAAATTCATGAATTTGTGGGACGAGAAACAGTAAGGGGGGGTTTCCCGGACAGGGCTTAAGCCTAGTCTCAGACTTACTTAAATGTGAGAGATGCCTTGATCGAAAACATCTTGCACTGACTCCTAGGCGTGAAACGTTAGGAGACAACCCAACCACACAGTCATTTTTTTTGTAAAGTATGTCAATTGAATTATCCTAATTTAACCAAGGCCTAGTCCTGGTTTAAGCTAATCATTGTCTGGGAAACCGCCCCTAAATGTGCATTTTTAGAGTATAATGACAAAAAGTAAATCAATATATTTCACAAATAAGAAAATCAGCTGTTTTACACATTCATTTCTAAGGTTCATAAATTATGTATGTAAAGAAATTGTTATATTGCACCTATATTTCAGTTTTATGGCGTAACGTTACTTTATCACTAAAACATATTTCCACAGCATCATAAGGCATGATCAAATCAAAAATAATTTAGAAAACAATGCTGTATTGTGTGTTTTGTATTGTAAGCTGAAGTTGAATAAATATTCTGCTCATAACAACAGTAAAAGATTCAAACACTTTTGTATTGTCTACAATAAATCAGTCTAAAGCAGATTTAAGGATGAAAGATTCATGATCATATAGCCGCAGAAACAGATTAAGAGACCATTCCAAAATGAATTAACTATACATTGTTAATTAAAACTAGTTTTGTTTCAACTAGTGACAACATTTTTCCCAAATTCCAAACGGGTTTTTCTTTATTTGCAAAAAATTTAAATGGGACAAACTGGTCAAAATCACAAATAAGAAAATGCAAAGTTTGATGATCTTGAATACTGCTAAGAAAACAAGTTCATATTCATGTCTAGTCAATACAATACTAATGTACTACATGTATTTTAGGATCATTTAAAAAAACGATATATGTTATATTTTATATTATGTTCTTTTATGCATTGTTGCCTTTTCACAGTCTTTCACATTGATGTTGGACCCTGGACTGTAATTTCATAGACCCTGGACTGTAATTGCTACAATACATTCTGAGATTTTGATTAAAAGAAGTTGATGAAATTGAAGAGGTCTCTTATTTGTATCTGCAGCTGTATAAATATTACTGTGATTTAAATGATTGTTAATTCATAGCACATAACACAATTCCTGGTTGTATTGTCTCACTCTCCAAGTGTGACAGTCTATTTGTAAACACCTTTATGTTCCATTCCCTGAACAGCTGTTCAGGGAATCAGCTGTTGTGAGATTGCATCACCAACAGAGAGGGCCAGATGTCACCATCATACTACGAGATAAATAAAACCTTTCAGCTCATATAATTGAAAACATTGTTCGCGTTTTTTAAACTGTGTGTTGGAATTTAAACAAATACACGTTTACACAGAACGATGTGGCAGAGGTGATACCTGAATGCTATAGAAAGTGGCTGTCCATTCAATGAATTCATCCTCATTATCACAGCAGAGATACCTGGAGGAAAAGATCCAGAGAGAGAAACACTCAAAACCTCGAATTTCAGTGTTATTTTACGAACACGTGTGTCAACTGTCAAATGTTTGAAACAGTTTCAATTGATATTCAATTATAACATGGTGATGTACCGTGTTGTTACATCACCTGAGTGTTACAATGTGCATTACATTATGAGGTAGTTAATAATGTGAATAATTTCCAGAAATAATACATTTTTATGCTTCAAATGTGTAACGTGTAAGACCATAAAAGTTAGGTCAAACTTCCTCATGCAGATATTAAACATTCAATGTTTATTTTGAACCTAATACCTGCATGATTCAAGTTCAACATCATTTGCCTTGCAAAAAAGGTAGTTGGATCTCCAACAGGGTTAAATTTGGGTATGAAATGGTAAGGCATCACAGCTCAGTCAAACTTCACAGACTCACCATGGTCGTTTTTCATGTACCAGTGTTATTCCCCAACTATAAAGAAAAGCAAACCAGTTACATTGATTATGTTGATTAATATCCTGGAAATTTGAAACGGGAACGTCAAACATTCGAACGTCAAACGTTTTAAGCTTTTAAAAAACAAACCTTAACTCCCAAAAAAACACATAACTTCCAAAAGGCAGTATTTATATATATTGGTTTTGGAAAAATAACTTTCAGAGCTTTATTGCATCTCTTTAAATGTATATGTTATGTTTATACTGTGTGTTTGTGCTTGCATAGAGATATAGTTCATTACGGTGTGGGTGAATTCAGTTTGCTTCGATAACCATTGTAGACTTTCAGCTCTTTGACAGGCCACTCCCTCTCACATGGAGAATTCTGAAATAATCAGACATCAAACATTTAGTTCGGTATACTGGTTTAATTGGTTTAAGTTTGTTCATGTATAAATGTATTGTATCCTCAACTGCTACTTTACACATGCATCATATTGTTAACACACACATATACGCACCTGCAGCCCCTTGTGCAGTCTAAAGGTGGTACCAGACAGTTCACAGTAGCGACTACAATAGTTTTTGCTGCGTTCAGTTTTAACCTCACAAACACGCAGTGTGCCACTCTTACCAACATTCTCCATCATCCCTGCACACGCATAAACAGAAATATCTACTGCACCGGTGTTGGAAATTTAATCTTCCTATGAATGTTCACACATTTAAATGATTTTGTCAACGAGATGATGTTTTTTTTATGTTAAAAGGACAGTTCACCCCAAAATAAAAAATCTGTCATCATTTACTCTCTGCTCCAAATCTGTATAAATTTCATCATTCTGATATAAGCAGAGAAATATATTTGGAAGAATGCTTGTAACCAAACAGTACTTGGCCACCATTGACAGCCATAGTAGGAAAAAGTACAATGAAAGTAAAAAGTGCCCGAGAACTATTTGCTTTCCTGCATTCTTCAAAATATCTTCTTTTTTGTTCGACAGAACAAAGCAATTTGTCCTAATATGGTAGTCAATGGTGTTCAAAAACAGTTTTAAAAGCATTTTTCTAAATATCTTTCTCTTTCTTCATCAGAACAAAGAAATGTACACAGCTTCCTGTAGCTCAGCGGTAAGAGCATTGTGTTAACAATGCAAGGTTGTGGGTTCGATCCCAGGGGATTGCAAATACCTATAGGATAATGTATAGGATAATACAATGTAAGTCGCTTTGGATAAAAGCGTCTGTCAAATGCATACATGTTAAACGATGACAGAATTTTAATTTTTGGGTGAACTGTTCCTTTAACCAATCACTCGTGTCAAGAGCTGGATCAGAGATTTTTATTTATAAGTCTGTATGTGTGATTATATATTATGTACCCAGGTACTTCAAGATGCTGCTGATGTATTGATTCTTTTTGACTAGCAGGTTACACTTTAGCACAGGTGAAAAGTAGACTGTCAACACTTTTTCTGAGTAGTGCAGCATTCGGTCTGTAAAAATAAAACAGGGGTTCACTTATAAGATTCCAATGAGTTGTGTGGCTGAGCGACCAGTCGTGCATTTTGATGCCCCTTTCATTTCTCTAGACATGAGAACAAAGAAGTTGTATAGTAGGACATACTGTATCATCATGAAGTCAGATGACAGAATGAACGAATCAGGGAATCAAATAAAGATTTGAAGTCATCTACATTAATCAACAAAATAATGCAGAAAAGGTTTACTATGTGCTATCAAATCTCACCCATTTCCACGTTCTCTAGAATCTCATAACAGCTCCAGAAATCCTCATTGGTCGGCTTAACTTCTTTATGATCCAAAACTTCAGAAACCAACTCAACTGCAGTCATATTTGCCCCAACCTAACACACACACATACACACCAAATCGGACCTCACACACACCAAGAAGTCCAAATAAGTACATAAATGTGTTGATATTGAATCTCTACCTGAACGAGCACCTCTAACCCCTCCTCTATTCTCTCAAGATAAACAGCACAAATAATGCTGGATGTGGTTTTACTCGAGGGCCTCTGAAATACAATTATTTAAGAAATTACATCAAAGTATTTCAAAACACAGTTACATTTTGGAAAATAGTAACTTTTAAAAGGTGTACAGTATACAGTATATGTTGACTTGAAAACTGACCTCAGATTTGTGTTTATTCAGGGCGACAGTAGTCAAGTTGAGTTGCCTCTGTAGTTCAGACTCTGAAACCTGCGAAAGAACATTCTTTAGATCACTTAAAGGGATAGTTCATCCAAAAATTCTGTCATCGTATATTCACAATCAAGTTGTTCTAAAATTCCTTGTTCTGCTGAGCACAAAAGAAGGTATTTTAAAGAAGGTGGGAAACAAGATCGTTTTGGGTCATCATTGAGTACCATAGTAGTTTTTCACATACTATGGAAGTCAATAGTGCCCCAGAACTGTTTAGTTTCAAACATTCTTCTAAATATTTTTCTTTGTGTTTAGCAGAACAACAAAATTTAATTAGAACAACATGCGGGTGAGTATATAATAAGCAGAGTCATCATTAGTTCAATGTTCTGTTCAACAGTCATCAATGTAATGACCAGTGGCATTGCTAGGCCCTCTTTATGTGGGCTTTAGCCACCTTATAGTTCTAGTTTAGCGGAAACACAGACAGCACTGTCTGGTGTGGCTGTGTTATTCGTTGTTCTGAGTTCGGAGCAGTGGTATAGCCACGGGTGTGCCAGGGTGTGCCAATAAATTCCGTTTTTTTTTTAAAGTCTTAAACCCTTTGGCACGTTTTCGATCACACCGGTGTGACTAGAATATTCGGCGTTTTGGCCGGCACTGACCCAGAGACAGACTAACTCAATCGTCTCACATATCACAATATCAGATATTATGTGCCGTCTCCCCCTTTGATGCATTATTAACGGTACTGTTTATGTGTTATGGCGTTGTTGTTATTGATGTAATGAATAGTTATATTTGATAATTTATATAAATATAAAATGTATATAGTTTTTACTGATATGTGGCGAGTTTAGTTTTACACATCAGCACAGTGTATTATGTAACGTTATATGCAGAGTTGGGTTTTTTGCACTTTAATCTGTTTCTAAATGTGGCACACCCAGTCTCTTTTCTGGCTACGCTACCGGTTCCGAGTAAACAAAAGGTTACCTGGGAGATCTTTGTCATTGTTCAGACGCTTGCGTATTTTTATTATTCATTTTAAACATATTGTGGATGTGCTAGATGAGCACTGTCACGAACCCACCATGTAAACGCTCAGAATTGCAGTGTGAAACAACAAACAAGTCTCCGCAATGACTGACTGAATGAACCGGGTTATATACAGACAGGTGCAAGAGGTAACTAGACACAGGTGAATGTAATACAGATAAATGAGTCCAAAGGCTTATGGGAAATGCGGTGTATGTGGCAGTCCGGGTGAATGTGGAGAGTGCCCTCTAGTGAGCTTGAAAGGGGCACTGCGGCTGGTGACTATGACAAGCATCCAGTCATGCACAGGAGGGCAAGGAAACATCTTAGTAACTTATTTAGTAGAAGGAATAACTTGATAAGTCAGCAGTTGATTCTGACATTTATTATATGGATTTGTGGCTGTTGTTGTCACTTTGAATCATAAATGTTGCAGATTAATCGATTAGGTTGATAATTTAAAGAACAATAAATTGTGGTTATTTTGCATATTCTTTCGAAATTATTTATTTTAGTAATGTATACAGAATGTGGTGCTTAGAGAGTGGATATAAAATTATATATATTTTAGTGCTGTCAACGGATAAGAAAAAAAAATCGCACACGTATAGTGAAATTAAACATACACTATTTATTTTGTTTAACATGTTTATTTTAGTGCTGTCAATCGATTTAAAAAAATTAATCACACACGGCTTTTATGTTTTTAAATATACTTTTATATTATATTATACATTTTATCTCCAAATTCATGCAGAAACAACACATTTCTTTTACAGTACCATTTTATGAATGAAAGCCGTTCTAATATTGTTGGCAACTGATGTTTTTATTAATAACTAATTTATTTTTAATCAAACCTATTTTAATATGTGTGCCTTTCCTACCAGTCTACCAGGTATAGGAAATATACAGAAAATAAATAAAGTTCTCAAACACTTTACAGTCTTTACTGCTAAATACATTAAATACAGAAGAATCTCGTCCAGAAGAATTAGTAACAGCAGCATGTTAAGAACGCGGCGCCTTTAAAAAACAGTCAGACAGTGCAACATTATTAACTCACTTTTCATGCTTGAATGAATATAAACATACAAGATTATGCCAGAAAGCACTTTTTGTAAAAAAATTCAACAAGTTAAATAATATCTTAAATGAATGCAAAGAGTGAAAATAGGAAGCAAATTTTGACCTGCCTAGAGCGGCATCTCTTAACGCTTTAATCTGAAAAAAATGATTGCATGTATTAACTGCCCTAATATATATATATATATAGTGTGTATATATATATATATGTGTGTGTGTGTGTGTGTGCGTATATCTCCTTAATTGGATGCTGAGCCCCCATAATATTGAAAACTAGAATTGCCCCTGGTAATAACTAACTAAAAATTATATTTGAATGTCTCTGTGTATGATTCAAACAATCTGATATTAAGATTTGTTTTCACAAAAGTAATAAATAAATGGATATATTATATAATAAATAATATATATATTGAATATTTACTAATGTAGTTTAAACACCAGACTACTTTTTTTGTAATACTCACATTAAAAATACTGCAGTAGTTCTGGATCAACTCCTCCACCACTCGAGTTGCTTTGACATCTTTTCCATCGTTCTGGAAGAGCGTTGGACCAAACACAATACTAAGGTTTTTTTTTGTCATCTGATTCTCGTTGGACAGATGCTGAACACTAATACAAAGCAAAAAATGTCACGTTTTTACAAAAGCGATCAGCACACTTTACAATCATTGCAGTAATCCCCAAAATGAAAATTCTGTTATTATTTACCCACCCTCAGTTCGCTCCAAACCTGTTTAAATGTATTTGTTCTGGTGACCACAAAGGAAGATATTTGGAAATATCCGAAGTAACCAAACAGATCTCATCCCAGATTGACTCCCATAGTATTTATTTTCCCTACTATGGGAGTAAATGGGGGGTTAGATCTGTTTGGTTACTGACATTCTTCCAAATATCTTCCATCGTGTTTAGCAGAACAAATACATTTAAACAGGTTTGGAATGAACTGAGGGCTATGAAGAAAGAATTTAAATTTTCTTCATGATCTTCAAACATAACATAACCATAACTAGTTTGATTGGTTAAGGGATAGTTCACCCCATAATTAAATTAATTTTAATGTATCACTTACTCTCATGTCATTTCAAACCTGTATGACTTTATTTAATCCAAATCCCAACACTTACCTATGCAGGTGGTGTGTGAGGACCTTGAGTGTTGCTTGGTTGACAATTGGTAGGTTTGATAGGAGATTTTGGTATTGATAAATCCTTTCACTTTTGTCCTCCAGACCTGCAGATTTAACATAAACAGTATATGTTACATATAAAAAACATTCTAAGTATTGTCTCACATAGAAGTTGCTCTTCACCTGCAGCATTAAGCCAGCTCTTGGCATTATCCTGGCCATTCAGCACTCCATCTTTGACCTCCCTGAGAAACCTCTTTAGAGTGTTTGCTACATCATCCACAGAAAAATCTAACTCGCTCCATGAGACACTTCGTGCATCATTGTGAAACCTTTTCAGTAGTTCAGTAATGTGAGAATTTACGCCGTTCTTCCGGTAGATTCCCGGAGACAGAAGTCCTGAAATAAAGACAGGCAGGCTTATGCTTGTGTTTTGTACGAACAAACAAATTAATCGATGAATGAATCGATGAATCTGTGAATGCATGAATGAATGAATATTATGTTTAAATATTAATGAAGTATAATGTTTGTAGTGTGAATATGTCATTGTAAAGTACCATGACGTGTTACATGGTTCAAGCAGCGGTCGACGGTCACCGGTACATCAAGCTCTGTAAGCTGCTGGTGAGAAAGGGGTTGATCTCCAGAGCCAGATTTCTGCTGTATGCAGGTCTGCCAGCCCACAAAATGAGGTCTGCGGTCAGTTGGGACATGCAGGGTTCCACCCCTCCACACCAGCACCATGGAGCCATCGCTATCGGAGAGCGCTACACACATGATATTCAGTTACATGAAACCTGCATGCACAGACTTGGCTCTACTTAGAGACCAAATGATTGGAAATGTCCTCACGAATAAAGTAAAACAAGTTAGTTGGTCTATTTAAATAAATGGCTGATAAATTGGCCAAATTATTTTATTTGTTCATTTTAAACTTGTTAGGGGTACATTTAGGGTTATGAGACCATTAGCTTGGTAAGATATGCCCTACAACACACTTGTCTAACTTACTGAGCGAGAGCAGTTTGCGCAGATCAATTGTTTGTACAGTGTTCTCCAGTAGCACATGCAGTATAAAGCCGCTCAAGCAAAACCAACCAATCCCATGGCTTCCTTCAACGCAGCGTAGGCGACCCAGACGATCGCAGGGTCCACATACATTAAAGAGGGCAGGAGGTAACATAGCCTGAGTGGAGCAAAGGAATAAACAATCACAAGACAGCCAACAATAAATATAATATGTGTACCTTTTAATGAATACGTTTTTATTGGGCGTACTTCAGGAGTACCCTCACAAACCTACTTTCTATTTGCTTGACCCCATAATGTACCATAAAATGTATTTGCCCCATTCGTCCTAGCTACAGTGACAGATACAAAGATTGTTACCATGGAAATGGCCTTGCTCCAGTTTCTGACTGTGTTAGCATCATCAGCCCCAAACAGGTAGCCTCGGCCTTCATCAGTGTACAGCTCAAAGGTGTGCTCATAGCTGTCAGCCAATCAGAGTGCAGAACAATATAAACATGGAACACGCATCACCAGTTGTAATATTGTACAATAATATTGTAAAAATAGCTTAAAATATATTACACATGTTTCCCTGGGCTGTTGACAGACAGGCAGATAATTTCACTGGTCTTCATGCTACCACGCTTGTTGCTATGGTCATTCTTATAGTAGCTAAACACTCCACCCTCCAGACAACACCAACGCTGAGCAAAGTCTGGAATATTCACCAATACAAAATAATGCATCATTCCCATTTAATTTAACTGTAGCTAATGTATAATCTTTACGGATTTATATGTCACAAAATGTCTTCAAGTCTGTTTTTTAATGTCATTTTAAAATGTAATTATAACTTTCATGTACTTTCAAATATTTTTGGATTATTTTCTACCCCAGAGCTCCGTTTATCCACCATTTTCTTAATGTACGAAATTACTCAGTATGTCTTGTTCCCCGCTTGATCCCATTAGTCTGGCATTTCCAAGTAAGCTTGAAAGCTTTTAAACAGACGTTATAATACTTTTATGTCATTTAAAACAGCGTATGTTCCGAGCTCAAGCCTGTTGCGAGCCCGGCGCACTTGCCCTGACCAGGGTAGAGTGCTCCGGGTTCGGATAGATCCGGTGAGCTCGGAGCCCACTCCCAGCACAACACGCCAATATGCACAACCTTCATACCCATGCTTTACCAATCTATCCCTACAACTGAGCTGTTTATCTGCGAGGGCGAACCAGTATTGGAGAAGCTTCAGGCTTCAGTGTGACTGGTTCTGGTATGTCATGTAGCGATTCAGCTCATGTGTTCTTAAACGTGTCTTTATTTAATGAGCTTTGATGCTGACTTAGCTAAGCATACTTAAATACATACATTACATACAAAATGCTGTTAAAATAGAGTTTATTTCCTGCGTCATCCAATGTGTGTACGTATGTTTGAATGCAACGCAACTGTAATATTAAACTTAATTTGATATTCAAATAAATTATTACATTGTCACTAAGCCCTGGATGTATGTTTCATGTGTTAATAGTGGTGTACTATGCAATAACAATAAAGTAAATAACGAAGTAAACAATGTGTTGGAATGTTTTTGAGAGGTGCAGAATGCAGTAGTCAGAGCTAAGACCGAGCTGTCTTTAAATGTTATTTACTTTACGCTCTTGTTTTGTCATGTGGTGACACTCGATTTCTGAGCCTTCTGTGGCTGTTGTGACAGCCTTTTACCGCAAAAAATCTTTATTTTAACCATTAACAAATACAAACCGAAAGTGCGGAGAATCAACCAGGAGGTCACTCGCGGTATTGACACCCTCCATGGAGACGTCAAGAAAAGGTGGATAATGTTAGTTAAGGTTTATAACAATGAACAACTTTTTTTCCATAAAATTACGGAAATGTTTATTTTCCTGTTTTGGCAGTTTGGGATTCTCTTCACTATCTGTCACCAGTTGTTTCACGTTTCCACATCCTCACAAACACACAAAGCTCAACTTATGAATGCCATTCTAATATTGTTGGCAACTGATGTTTTTATTAAATAAGCTCAAGCTTACTTACCTGCTTTGTTTTTGTGCTCTGTGATTGGCCGAGATGATGAGGAGGGCTTGAAAAGGTAGCCACAATGAGACTGGATGGATACATCTTTAAGCACTGACTCAAAAGATTCTGCTAATAAAAATAAATAAAAAAATGAAACATTTTCACACAAAACTTGATTCTCGCTCAAACCATCAACACTTCATTCTACAGGGGAACTATAGAAAGCGTGTTGACCAGCTGCATCACTGTCTGTTATGGGAACTGTAGCGCAGCAAAGCCAACAGTATCATGAAGGACCCTACCCATCCCTCCCATAGTCTCTTCCAGCTCCAACCATCAGCTAGATGGTACGGGAGCATCAGAGCCCGCTATACCAGACAGCTCAACAGCTTTTTCCCCCAGGCTGTGAGAGCCCTCAACTCAATTCAACCTGGCCCCCTGTGTAACCCAATTCAACCCCCTTTTTCTGCACATGTAGTGGAATGACAATAAAACTCAACTTGGACTTGACTTGTTTATAGTGATTCATGTAGTATTCTGCAGTCTGTCTGTTTCTTTCTTTTCTCTTTCTCTAACACATTGTTTTGGTTACAGTTCCCTTTTACACCCTTCCAAATTAAAGAGCTTCTATTAGGTAACGGTTGCTCAGTTAAATATGTATTTATAATAGAAGAACAAGTTCTATGGCTCTTTATTTGTGTACAATACAGCATAATATGTACTATATGCTAAAGTTTTGCATGTATATTTATGCACCTGTGTTTAGGTTCTGCGTAAGTAGCTCCGCTTGTGCTGACTGACCACTGCGTTTGGCCAGAGACAGTGGAGTCGGGAATTCTGGGATACCAGTGTGGCACTTGATATCTGCCCCACAGTGGAGCAATGTTAGAATCTCCAATAAATCTGCCGACTGCACTGCTTTGCACAGAGCCTTACAAAAGAAAACAAGCAAAACATGAATATAAAGGATGTGATAAAAGAATAATCATATAAATTATATAAAATTTGTCATGTGTTGACTTACACTATCAAGCTCCTCCTGATGCCCGTAGAGTGTGTGATATTTGCGATATTTGCCCTGCACATATTTGGCTGTGATGTGCTGGAGACGATGCTCATCATTTGCGTTCACGCAAAGACTCTCGCTCGGGGGAATATTCGCTCCCCAGAATGTATTTGCTTTAGCATTACCCAGCTGCAGAAAAACCTGCCGAACACATGACCAAACAATCAGATATCATCAAATATGATCTTAAATCATTTTCTCTTTGTCAGACAGAACAGGGATTTAAACAGAACTGAGCAAATCACATCATAGCTTATCAGAGTCGGCCCAAGGCATAAGCGAACCAAGCGCTGCTTAAGGCCCCCATGGCCACCAAAAACATTTCTTGACATCGTTTTTTTATAAAATATTTCAATGGATATGGGTAATGATACACAATGCATTATTCAATGAAAAAAATGCATTATTCAATGAAGTTGAGTTAGTTTGTCTAAAATAAAGTGTTTATGTGAAGTTGATTGGTGTTCAGCTTTATATTTTATTCTTGAACCACCTTGTTAAAGATCCATCCGATCTGTTCATTTTGTTGTTATTTTATTATTTAGTCAATTTAAATTAGTTTTTTATATAAAAAGATACTGTTTATCTTAAATAATTTAATTTTTAGTTGATTGCGTTGCACTATTTGCGCGTTGCCAAATTTTCTAACCAAAAGTAATTAAAGTGTTTAACATGTTAACAGTAAATGCATTGTCTACTGGTTTATTTAGCTAATTTCTAGTACACCACATTAAATATGCCAATTGGTACTGCAAGACTTTGAATGTTCAAGTGCAAATGAACACCTGACCACTCTTGTTGGTTTGCTACTATTACAATTTAAATCTGTAGAAGGGTAAAAACATTGATGCAAGCAAATTAACACAGCTACAACAAATAAAATTGATAATGTGTGTTTTAGATTTAAAGTGTGCAAATTATCAAGGATTGACAATAATTAGTCATATTGGTGGTACAGAGGGGGCCCCAAATAAAATTGTGCTTAGGGCCCCCTGAAGGCTTGGGCCGTCCCTGCAGCTTATTGACTTACCCTGATGAGGTCATCGGTCCACACTCGCTCATCCAGCTTCAGACTGCGAACTTTTGACACGTTCTGTCCCAGACTTCTGTGCACACCTGTTACCATAAAAAACTGTAAAGTACACAATCACAGTAGACGTACATACAATATGCGTTAAAGGGATAGTTCGCCCAAAACAAATCTGTCATCATTTACTCGTCATTTCAAGCCTACATGACTTACTTTCTTCCGCAGAACACAAAATATGATATTATGAAGAAAGTTGGTAACCGAACAACGCCGGCACCCCATTCACTTCTATTGTATGGACAAAAAACTAATTCAAGTCAATGGGTGCCAGTTAACAACATTCTTCGAAATATCTTCTTTTGTGTTCACCAGAAGAAAGAAAGTCAAATAGGTTTGAAATGACAAGAGGGTGAGTAAATAATGACAGAATTAAAATTTTTGGGTGACTGGTGGCGAGTCTTTATGGGTACCTGCACATTTTTCACACAGCAGCACACACAGGTTTATTGAAGCCCACTCCGGCATGGAAGCACTGCAGTCCGCACATTGTTGGTTGGATGCAACACGCCACAAGCTTTCACACACTCCATCATATGACAGAGATCGACTCACACACTCATTCAGAGAGTCACACCATCTCTGCCTCTCACTCTCTGACTCTGCTAAAAAACTACAGAGAGAGAGAGAGGGAGAGATACTTTTATTATGTTATTGGAAAATTTGGGACTTAAAGGTAAATGGGTTAAATCTGCAATGTTTACCTGAATGTTCTATACGGAGTGGTGAGTGTGAAAGAGCGTTTTTCTCCATCTTTCACTAGGGCCAATCGCATGTCTATATCAGTGATACCAACACCCTGAAATTGTTCCTACAAAAACACAGCAGTGTTTTATATATTGCTAACATCCAAGACTTAACCATATTTGCATTTTTAGGATGAAGAAAATTCATTGTACATCACATGTGTCCTCAAATACCATTTAGTCAAATTCACAGACTAACAGATTTAATAACCCACTAGAATAATTTGCCACCGCTACATTTTACATCCACAATCAGACTCACCTCACAGTCCTTGAAAAGGTACAGTTTGTCCCTGCTCATAATCGTGTAGACTTTGATGCGTGGTGACATCAACTCCAGGGAGCCTTCGAAACTAAAATCCACACTTCTCCGCTTAAAGAACAGATTCCTTGATTCAATACTGTTTTTGTTATCACTCAGAGCCTTTTCAAGACAACACACCCAATCATTTTTTTCCTCTGAAAAGGTAGACACGCAGCATAAACAAACTTGGGTCTATTATGCAAAGAAATATGCCTGAATAAATCAAACAGAAATGCTAAGCAGCAGAAATTTTGCATTTTTTTCAGAGAGAAGATGAATACTCGCCAGTGTTGTCCGCTCGGAACAGGAAAGTTCGCTTCTGACTGTGGAGCTGAAATTTCAGATCTCCAACACCGACCACCTTATCAACGCATCGCAGAGATATCATCCTTTTAGAGTATACCTCCTACCAGTGAGAGTGACAAGAGATTTGTCTAGTAAATAAATAACAGCTTCCTTAAAACGAAACATTTACCGGAAGGAAGGAAAAACATTTTCTGGTGAATGAGGAAACCTTGATGCATTTTAGGCTCATGATTTCCAGTAAAATGCCGAAAAGATGACACTGATATACAGTTGAGATCAGAATCTGCAAAATGTTAACCTATTGTATTTGTTTACCTTGGGAGACTGAAAATATCTCAAATATTCTGAATCCAGCTGCACCCATCGGCGCTGGAAAATCACCCCACTGAAAACACAACACAAACAGTTCAAAAACACATACAAGCACAAAATATTTATGCAGATATTGTACCAAACTCTCACCTATTTGGAGGCGTTTTTTCTAGCCACCCAGCTTTAAGAATCGAACGGACCTCTTCTGAGTTATCAGGAAACTCTGTACATCCAATATTAATACTCTCATTGCTGATGTACTCAAATAAACAAAGACTATTAATATCAGACTCAAAAGAACAATTATCATTATTATTTGGAGCTTACAGACACACAGATAACCATAGGACAGTATTGTTTATTGTAAGTTTATGTACACACCGATGTCTGTCAGAGACTGTTTCTGTTTTATTCTCTTCAACTTTCATTTGGTCAAAGCACTTCTGCATGTCTCGCAATAGATCCTGTTGCTGAAAAAACATTTGGCAGTTAAACAACCTTTAATTCTTGTATGAAATGTAAAAATTAAATATTAAACATTAAGCAAATATATATAGCATGCACTAGAAAAAGCAATAAAAAATAAATATACATTTATAACCCAATCCTACTAAATATAATTTTGTTCAGCACACAATTTATACAGGTTTAGAATAACTTGAGGGTGAGTAAATTATGACAGAATTTTCATTTTTGGATAAACTATCCCTTTAATCCAGGTAAACTGGGCCACTTTTAGCCATCAAAGTCTCAAACTCTGGTCATGCTTTAACTAAATTCCCATTTTGAGTGCTCTAACCATTTGCCACACATAAAATACTGTATACACACCCAATACAATAGTGCCCTTGAATGTTTTTTACAGACATACAGTTACCTTTACAGCCATGGTCTATGTGTGCACCTGTGAAATAATTAAACAATAAGAATACACAAATAGAACACACTTTATACTGTTTCAACGTAGTTTGTTGCCAATAAATTCTAGAAGAAAAGTTTGGGCTCACAAAAGGGTCTCTACTTTAAGATCGTCTGGACACCCTCATTTTGTTTTTAGCTATTTAGGTTATTTAAGTTATGTATGTTGTCAACAGTGTTGGGTTTTAATGAAGGAATACTTTGACTTAGTTTTGACATATGTCATTAACAGCTCAACTGGAAGAACATAGTGCTAGCAACACCATAGCTTCGGTTCCCAAAGAACAAAACTGATTTCTTAATGTCTAACTTTATTGCAAATTATGTAAGTGTAAATTGCATAAATGTACACCAGATGTGTTCCTCACGCACACGGAGGTTATGACATACATTTTAAAAAAATAGACATTCCTGCTGCCTCACCCATAATTTACTGTAACTCATAACATAGTCAACCTAACCTGATCCACAGCATTTCTAATAGCTTCCCTAGCACAGAAACACTAAGATACACAACACCAACAACAGATATAAAAGTAACAATGGTCCTTTGAGCTTAAACACAATAATCCTCTTCTTTACTGTGGTGAACTTTGGGAAGTAACTCCTGATTGTTCTTCGTGAAACTGGGTTAACAAAAACCTGTCCCATCTGAACGTTTTTGTTTATTCGCTGTTATCCTCATGGGGACCAAAATTGTCCCACAAGGTAACAAAATTACAGGTGTTTCTATCTTTAGGGTCAACCAGGACCAAACCCCACATCCAAATAATAAAATTCACACTCAAACACCTTTTATGATATTTGAAGAAGAGATATCAACAGATGAATAAGAGGAAAGACATTTTTAATATGTAAACTTCTACCAAGATATCTACTTCAGAGATATCTTATCTAGTACAGTACATGCACACACAAACGTGCATCCTCTCTCTTTATCTCTAAAAAAAGTGACATTAATGCAAATAACACGTATTGCCATCCTCAAAACATTGTTAAATCAGCTTCTGTTAATATATTTAGAAAAAAAGTTTAGGAAGTGATCATTTAAATTTACCTGACTGTGTCCAAAGCTGTGTCAACCGAGCCCTATCGAAAATGCTGTCACGCACAAACGTACAGAGAGCCTTACTTTGAAAAGGAGGAAGTTTTGTCATGCATTGTCAGCATGACATTGTTTAGCTGAGCTGCTTTCATGTAAACATTCCAGTAATTCTTTAAATAACTATCTAATATCAATCTACTGGAGATCATGATGGTGGTAACGCTGAGGAAATAAATGAAACACATATATCTTATAATCCATGTGAATTGATATGGGGCTTTGACTGCTGTTTTAAGGGGGTTTATTTTGTACCAATATACAATCATGGAAAAAATAATATATATACCTTATCAAAAACCACTTTTTTTCTTTTTACAAGTTTTTCTGAATTTACTATGTATAGGTATGTGTTTAGGAAAAATACTAACAATATTTCTCCCAAATTTCAAACAAAATATTATTTCTATTTGAAAATCAAAGTATTTCTATTTTTGCAGAAAATGAAAACTGGAGAAACAGAAACATAATAGAAGTTATGCTCTGTATTTTTTCAGAACTCAAATACTACAAAGAAAACAAGTTCATATTTACTTTTAAGCATTATAACAGTGATTTTGTACATGTATTGTCCTGCCGCAAGTCCCTTCAACGGATAGTGAGAGCAGCTGAGAAGATCGTTGGTGTCTCTCTCCCCCCCCTCCAGGACATCTACAGCACCCGCCTCACCCGCAAAGCCCTCAGCATTGCAGGCGATCCCACCCACCCGACACACAGCTTCTTCAGTCTGCTGCCATCAGGGAGGAGACTGCGGAGTCTCCAGGCGAGGACCAGCAGACTGAAGGACAGCTTCATCCATCAGTCTGTCAGGAAGCTGAACTCCCTCCCGTCCTTGCCCCCTCTGACACTGCGATCCCCCCCCCCCCTTTACAACTGTGACCCGCACCAGTCACTTTGTGCGTCACTGCAGCAATGATCTCTACCTCATCCAGCATTGTCTGAAATCTACCTCTTCTGACAGTCTGATAAAAAGACTGTTCTTTTTTTCTTGCACTACTCTCATCAGCACAGTATTATTTTTATTCAACTGGTTTTCACTTTATCTGCCATGTGCCAATTGTCACTTTATCTCTCTTTATTTTTATTTTTTTATTGTTCTACAATGTCCTCATTTGTATATCCATATAGTTTATATGTACATATGGTTAAATCGTATTTATCTTTATTTCAACGTCTACTGTCAGTGTTTAATGTTATTTGTATGCACCAAGGGTCTGAGAGTAACGCAATTTCGATGGTCTGTATGTATGTACTGTACATGTGGAAGAATTGACAATAAAGGACACTTGAACTTGAACTTGTATTTTTATGAAAAGTTTAAAATTATTTTTATGTGACAATAACCTCAAGTGTCTTGTCATGCTGTCAGTCTTTCACATTGCTGTTGGATGACTTTGACACTCCAGAGGTTTGAATTTGTTGAAATTCAACAGACACTGAACTGGAATAATACATCTAGAAATCTTTAATTATTTCCGGGGCTGTAGGCCCTATGTACCAATTCAATTGCAGGTCACCAAAAAGTTCAAATAGGCTATTTATTCAATGTTTAGGATGACATCTTTTAAGAAATGTAACATGTATATGTAAAACTTTTACGTTTTCGTTAGGGCCTACACAAATAGTATAATAGCAATTACCTGAGCACGTTGCTGAGACATGTGATGCATGCTGTTGTTGATACAGGTTGTAAAAACAAACAAACCAACCAAAGAAAGACAAATATTTGACACATATTTAAAAACTGCAGTACTTTTTCTCCATTAAATGATGAGAAGAAATGATTTGGATTGATGCACTGAAGTTACTTGATATAACATATAAAATAGATTACATTGTTTATACGAAATGGACAACACTGCACTTTCAACGTTTTAATTTGTGATTACTTCGTGCTTATTTAATATCATAGTGCAACGTTTCGGTACAAATGTCTGTAATACATTTCTACCAGCTGACGGTGATGAGGCATTTTAACGCTAAACTTTTCTTTTTAGCGACTTGTCTTAAAAGATGAAACACTGCCGTGCTACCACAGACAGACACTGCCCTGCACCGATTTAAAAGCGGTTATATTGCGCATGCGTGGAAACGAAGCAAGTGATTGGGTGAGAGGTGAGAGACGCGCGCGAACAACACACTCGTTCAAAGCCGCTTCCGCATTCGATGTTGTGAAACACATGTTGTTTTTCAATGAAAGTCTGTGAAAATAAATGCAAATATGCAAGGCGACAAAGTTGAAGAAATAACAGAAAAGTTAGAGGGGTAAGTCTGGAGACATTCGCGTCTTTGTTGAAGAGAAATTATATTAAGAATGTGCCTTCGAGTCTCGATGCTTTGATCAAGTGAAGCATACAGAGAAACATGTTTTAATTGTGTTGTTTTCTATTGCAGATCTCTGTCTATAGACACGGGGAAGATGGAGAAATATGACAGGTACAGAAAGATGCTGTTAATCTTGTCTTGGGTTAAATACAGTTATATGAATGTGAAGTGTATGTATAGTTCTATTTCAAATTCATCTTTTTAGTCATATGTAACGTTGGGCAGCTGACATGTTATGGCATGTTAAGAAGTAATAGTACTGTCCTGCAGTGTAAAAGTGCTGCTATGTATCACCTTAAACTGTTTAAAAAAAAATTATATAACGCATTCAGGTTTCATTAACTTATTTTACTTGAATGCCTTTATGGAATTTTAGGGCCTTTAAAAAAGATGTCACACCACAAAACTGTTTAAATGATGTACAAAAAGCTGTAAGGTTTCTATAGACTATCTACCATTCATGTTTTTGGTCACTTGACTAACATGTTTTTCATGACATTTGTAAAGATTATGAACTGAAGGCATATATCTGAAGAGTTCAAATTAGTTGGATAAAATATATGTGACCCTTGACCAAAAAAGCAGTCATCATAAGTAGCAGAAACATATTCGTAGCAATAGCCTACAATACATTGTATGTGTAAAACTATGCATGCATCTTTAATGCCAAAAATCCTATATTAAGTAAAGATCATGTTCCATTGTGATATTACTGTAAATATATCAAATCTTTATGTTTGTGAGTGGAAGCAAAAAAGGTGAACAAGGAAGCTGGAAATGTTGCTGCGTGCTCTTTGGGAATTACCCACTCAAGTTTGGTATCTATGTAAAGCTTAGAATTTCCGCTTTCAGGTTCATCTAGTCCCCACACTCAGATTCCAAATTTTAAAATATTGTCCTGCCCTGACAAACCATACACCAATGGAGCGTTTATTTTTCAGCTTTCAGATGATGTATATACACCTCAATTTAAAAAAAGTACATTTATGAATGGTGTTGATGTCCAGTGTCACATACAGACGTGCTCAAATATGTTGGTACCCATCCAGCTCATTGAAATAATGCTTCATTCCTCCTGAAGAGCTATTGTATCACGTATACTTG
Source organism: Triplophysa dalaica (assembly GCF_015846415.1). Classification (NCBI taxonomy): domain Eukaryota; kingdom Metazoa; phylum Chordata; class Actinopteri; order Cypriniformes; family Nemacheilidae; genus Triplophysa; species Triplophysa dalaica. Next base: position 16,410,349 of record NC_079545.1, read on the forward strand.
CATGCCTTTGGTATGTCATAGAAAAAGGCCAAGAAGCTGTGAAAACAGATTAATTATTGCTCATTCTACAAATATATTTTAAAATGGCGTGGACACATTTGTTGGTACCCCTTAATAAAGAAAATACATAATTGGATTATAGTGATATTTCAAATAATTAGTTTCTTTAATTAGTATCACATATGTATCTAAGCTCGTAATCAGTCATTCAGCCTATTTAAACAGAGGAAAGTAGTCACTGTGCTGTTTGGTATCATTGTGTGCACCACACTGCTTTCTCTTGTCCATGTACAAAGGATAGAGTTGTCTGAGGAGCTCAGAAATAAAATAATAGACAAGCATGGTAATGGTGAAGGCTACAAGACCATCTCTAAGCAGCTTGATGTTCCTGTGACAACAGTTGCAAATATTACTAAGAAGTTTAAGGAAACTTGTCTCAAGCTGAAGATATATTTTGTATTGTCTGTGTTAGCCGAGGGAATGACATTAAATAAATGGCACCAATGAAACTTCTTGTCAAATGTAAAAGACGGGTTGACCATTTCCATCTCTGTGTCTTTTTGCTTAAAACCTTTTTTTTTGTTTTAAATCATTCTTATTTACTGAATTTCGTCTTGAATATTTTAAATAAGTTGTTAGATGTGTGTAGGTTTATCCTGCTTCATTAACAGTTCTTTTGTTTTTGCAGGTACAGGCAGGAGGGAAAGGAAGCTGCCTTGAGCGGTGACCTGCAACGTGCCCTAGAGCTGTTTAAGATGGCTAACCAGTTGCAGCCGAGCGACAAGCTAAAGAAACGGATCCAGGCCATACAGGAGATTGTGCAAAGAGAGGATGAGGAAGAAGAAGAGGAGGATGATTTTGTGAATGTGAACGGTAGTGGATTGAACCTGTATAAAGGGCTCTATGACAAACTGTATGACCATCAGAAAGAGGGAGTGGCGTTCCTGTACAGTCTGCACCGAGATGGAAGAAAGGGAGGAATTCTGGCTGACGACATGGGCCTTGGCAAGACCATCCAGGTCATCTCATTTTTGTCAGGGATGTACGATGCAGAACTGGCCAATCACACGCTGTTAGTCATGCCAACCTCGCTCATAAAGAACTGGGTGCGTGAGTTTGCCAAGTGGACCCCCGGGATGCGAGTGAAAGAGTTCCACGGCTCCAGCAAGGCAGAGCGGAACAGGAACTTAGACCGGATCCAGCGCAAGGGTGGGGTTATTATTACCACCTACCAAATGCTAATCAACAACTACGAACAACTTGCAACATACAACCAGCGGGAGTTCCGCTGGGATTACGTCATCCTAGACGAAGCCCACAAAATCAAAACCTCGTCCACTAAAACGGCTAAAAGCGCTCACGCCATCCCAGCACATAACAGAGTGCTGTTGACCGGTACTCCAGTTCAGAACAACCTTAGAGAGTTGTGGGCACTGTTTGACTTTGCCTGCCACGGGTCTTTGCTGGGAACCTCCAAAACGTTCAAAACGGAGTACGAGAACCCAATCACGCGTGCACGAGAGAAAGATTCCACCCCTGGAGAGAAAGCCCTTGGATTGAGGATCTCTCAGAACCTAATGGACATCATCAAACCTTATTTCCTACGGAGGACAAAAGCCGACGTTCAGAATAAAAAGGAACGACATTGTGAAGAAGCCAACCAGGATGAGAATCAAGAGAACAAATGTCCAAATGCTGACGAAGGTGCTGTAATGCCTTCGCTGACACGAAAGAACGACCTCATCGTGTGGACGTACCTGAGCTCAGTTCAGGAGGACATTTATAACCAGTTCATCTCGCTGGACCGAATTAAGGAGCTGCTGATGACTACAAGATCCCCGCTAGCTGAGCTCACTGTGTTAAAGAAGCTCTGTGACCACCCCAGGCTGCTCTCAGCTCGAGCTGTTGCTCAGTTAGGCCTCGATCAAGGTACTAACTCCACCCCTATTGAAAATATGAGGGAGTCGGCAGCGAGTCAGATCGAACATATTTCAGATGACACTTTGATTGGCGAATCAGGGAAGCTGCAGTTTCTGGTGTCTCTGATGGAGTGTCTCCGTGAGGAGGGGCATCGCACTCTGATCTTCTCCCAGTCCAGGAAAATGCTGGACATCATGGAGCGCGTCCTGCGCAACAGAGGCTTCCGTCTGCTGCGTCTGGATGGCACGGTGACACACCTGACAGAGAGAGAGAAGCGTATTACGTTGTTTCAGACGGATCGACGCTACACCATCTTTCTTCTCACCACACAGGTGGGTGGGGTCGGCATCACGCTGACAGCAGCTAACCGTGTCGTAATCTTTGACCCGAGCTGGAACCCTGCGACGGATGCTCAAGCTGTAGACCGTGCGTACCGCATTGGCCAAACTGAAAATGTCCTCATCTACCGACTCATCACTTGTGGCACTGTGGAGGAGAAAATTTACCGCAGACAGGTAAAAAAAAAAAACTTTATAAGTACATCAAGCTATATCAACATGTTGTTATAATTTTTAAAGTAAAAGACATTGACTTTTTAACAAGCATTTATTTCACTTATACAGACGCTGAAGAAATTAAGAGACCATTAAAAAAAAATCTGAATTTACTATTTATAGGTTTGTGTTTAGGTAACATCTGGATGATTTTTGTTTCATTCAATGAACTACTAACAATATTTCTTCCAAATTTAAAATAAAAAAATAGTTTGTGTTCGCAAAATGAAAACGGGTCAAAATAACAGTAAAGATGCTCTTTATTTTTTCAAATACTGCAAAGAAAACAAGTTCATATTCACTTTTAAGCGATGCAACATTTCAACATATATTTAGGAAAAGCTTAAAAAGTATTTTTTAATGTTATAGCCTTGATTTCATGATTTTCATGTGTCTTTTCATGCTGTCAGTGTTTCACATTGCTGTTGGATGACTTTGTCTCTCCTGAGGTTTGATTTTGTTGAAATTCAACAAACACTGGACTGGAATGGCCACTAATCATCTAGAAATGCTCATTAAATGAAAATTTGGAATGGTCTCTTAATTTTCCCCACGGCTGTATGTAGTGAGAACTACAGATCAGTTTATCTTCGATGTCCTTGTATCTAAAAACCATGACCCCTAAATATAACCTCTTTCTTTTTCCTTTGCTTCTATGTCTGCAGGTATTCAAAGACTCTCTTATACGGCAGACGACCGGCGATAAGAAGAACCCATTCCGTTACTTCAGCAAGCAAGAGCTGCGAGAACTGTTCAAACTAGAGGACACTCGCTCCTCCTCAACTCAGCAGCAGCTTCAGGCCATGCATGCGCAAAATCGTCGCTCGGACACCAAACTGGACCAACACATAGCTCAGCTTTACAGTATGGAGATGTTCGGCATCTCTGATCATGACCTCATGTTTACTAAAGAGGCAGCTGCTGACGAAGATGCCCCCGAGAACGCAGAATCGCACCATTACATCCAAACACGTGTTCAGAAAGCCCAAGAGCTCATGCAGGCAGAATCAGAGCTGCACGGCCAGCTGATGGACAGCATCGCTCAGAACACAGAGCCTGCTTGGCTTAGGCAGTCAGGACAACGTGGTATACAAAAATCGGCTGGTATAGAACGCCCAGCCCCTCCTCATGACGATGTGGTCACAGTGGATCTGACTCATTACAGTATAGATGAGCCAGAGGATGAAGAGGAACAGAGCTCACTTTCTGTTGAGGAAGTTCAGTTTGTAGGTAAAGACGAAGAGGAAGACGCGTTTCCATGGGCAGGTGGAGAGAGAAATACATCTGTTCTTAAGGCCAAGGACGATTCTGCTGAAGACAGCCATCCTGTGATCACATTGGATGACAGTTTGAACGTAGCTGACGAATCTAAAAACAATACAGCATCCGAGCAACAAAACTCTCTACATGACTTGTCTAGTCTCTCTCACAAGTTCCCCAAGCTGGAAGAACCTTCTGTAGTGTCTGATCATCTTGATACAGCAGAAGCTCAAACAGATGTGGTGCTTTCACCATCCACATCTCCAGTGGCTAAATCAGTTAAGTCCTCCAAAACGGACCTGGAGTCGTCCAAAACGGACCTGGAGTCGTCCAAAACGGACCTGGAGTCGTCCAAAACGGACCTGGAGTCGTCCAAAACGGACCTGGAGTCGTCCAAAACGGACCTGGAGTCGTCCAAAACGGACCTGGAGTCGTCCAAAACGGACCTGGAGTCGTCCAAAACGGACCTGGAGTCGTCCAAAACGGACCTGGAGTCGTCCAAAACGGACCTGGAGTCGTCCAAAACGGACCTGGAGTCGTCCAAAACGGACCTGGAGTCGTCCAAAACGGAGCTGGAGTCGTCCAAAACGGAGCTGGAGTCGTCCAAAACGGAGCTGGAGTCGTCCAAAACGGAGCTGGAGTCGTCCAAAACGGAGCTGGAGTCGTCCAAAACGGAGCTGGAGTCGTCCAAAACGGAGCTGGAGTCGTCCAAAACGGAGCTGGAGTCGTCCAAAACGGAGCCGGAGCCTTTCAAAACTGACCTGGAATTGCTTCAAGGAAATTTCAACTTGCAACTTGAAGACAGTGCAGATATGTTCTCTGCTGAGGAAGAAGTTCATGAAGAGGAGGAGTCTTTAGTGGAGAACAGTCTTGAGTTTCAGCTTCAAATGGATGTCAGTGGAGAACGACTGGAAGAACCAAGCGTGGATGACTGCAGACGAATCAGTAACTATATCAAGTGCGAAGTCAGCAAACATGAATCTCCTTTAAGGCAGCGTTCTATTTTGGGCACACCTGCAGACGACTCGTTCGTGCATTCTGTTCGGAGAAAGAAAAGGAGGCAGGTCATATCGGACAGCGAAGAGGAGGGAGAGGAAGAGCTGGAGATGCCATGTTTGTCCAGCAGCCCATTGTCCGATGGCCTCAGCAAGCTGGGATCCTCAACGCCAAAATCCACTTTGGCAAACGGCGCGCGACTCAGGCGGAGCTTGAACACCTCAGTGGCATCAAGAAGGTCTTTGGTGATGTCTATGCTCGAGAATGAATCCGATGAGGAATCGTCAGAGCCCAGTGAAGGAGAAAATGAGTCCTATCAGATGTCTGCAGCAAGTGAAGCTTATGCAGATGAATCTGTGATGGAAGAGGAGCCGAATGGAGAGACTCTGAATACAGATGAGTGTGATGAGGAGGATGAAGTTGAAGAGAGCTTGGAGATGACAGGAGATCAGCTGGAAGTAGAAGAATCCACTAATGATGTTGAATTAGAATCTAGTGAAATGATGGAGCAATGTGCTCCTAAAACAATCCCTACAGAAACATACACTCTTGCGGTTGGTACCATCAACAGTGATGAAACTCCTTCTGAAAACACATATGAGGCGCTGGTTCTTTCTGGAAAACGTTGTTTGGCAAACGGCAGGAAGCAGGAAGCTCTGGATTATTTTCTGAAGGCTATAGATGTAAATACAGGTGATCCTGAGATCCAACTCATGATTATTCAGTTGTACAGACAACTCAGTCAACAGGGACAGTAGTATAAACAAAAACTTAACATATAGAGACTTGTTTTGTCATGCATTTCAACGGACTCATGCTTATTCACGTGTTAAAAAAAGAAAAATGAATGGGCATGGGCTAAAAGTGACTGAAGTGTCTGGAGAAATAGCTTGTATTTGTTAATACACAGTAATTTCAGTCATTCTTAGAAATTTCTTGATTTATTTTCATGTCCATTGTGTTTCCCCCATTGTTTAAGATACTGTTCCATTTATCAAATTGAAATCCACAATGTGGATTGTGGAGAAAAAATAAATTGACAAAGGTTTCATATTGTGCTGTTTGTATTAATTTTATACATGGTTGGAATTGTATTTCGTGTAGACCAACACCGGTTGAAATATAATTTTCTATAATATTAAAGCGATAGTTCATCCAACAATGAATCATCATTTATTCACCATCTTTTCATTTCAACCCTGTATGAAAAAAGATATTTTGAAGAATGTTAGTAACCAAACAACGGTTGTGCCCAATGACTTCTGTTGTACGGACAGAAAACCAATGGAAGTGAATGGATTCTATTGTTTGTGGTTGCAAACATTCTTCAACATATCTTCTTTTGTTTTATGCATAAGAAAGTCAAATAGGGGTTGAAATTACAGAATTCCTTTTTTCAGCTTAGAGCGTTGACTAACAAATGTGACTTTTTTTGGAAGAAACTACCACAATAACAGCTTACATATCTGTTTAATACTTTTACATCGATGTCAACATTAAGTTTATCAACAAAATTTATAACTAGGCTATATACTATTTGGCAAGATGTAAATGATACTGGTCCAGATGCACTCTGGGGTTTTTTTCCACAAAATTCAAAATAAAGATGTTTGTCTAACAATTTGATTAAATGTTCTGTTTGTTGTGTTTTGTTTTAACATTTGTGCTAGTGTAGTAAAAAAGGAAGTATTAAGATCAGCATTCTTCTTTTGTTTCAATACATACAAGAGACATATTAGCTGGTAAAGTCTGTTTATTTGTTTATTTCTAGGCTTATAATTTTGGCTTGATGCTCATGCCACCATGCACATCATCAGTAATCACATTTTGAAGTCACTGCTATTATTGTAGAGACAGAAGTGGCGACACGTGTAGTTTCCTTTATAAATCTTGGTTTTGAAGGTACCCTGCAGCCTAATTTTGACACTTTAATTTCAAATAAGCTTTTTGTTCATCCACAGTTCAACATACCCACCCACAGTAGAAATATGTACATCTACAACAGCCATAGTCTATTCAAATGTTTAAGTAAATGCACATTGATGGGAAATTGTTTTCTACCACAACACTTTCTTTGATGTCAGGACTTGAGTAAAACTGGTCTCCAAAGAAGCGTTGAAACTTCATTGATAAGCACAGTGATTACTTTTGAGCAAGAGTATGATGCTTATACTGAGTTACGTGTAAACTAGGTCTTTAAAATGGGCTTACTGTCTTTGATTTTTCTAAGATACATGCTGAAAAATGATCACAGCTGGTTGGGAGAGATGTGGATAGCCAATGTCCTGTAATTCTAGCATTAACAGCAAACTTGGGGGTTCAATATAGTGTGATGCAATGCAAGGATTCTTAGTCAATTAAGCAGAAAATACACACAAATACTTAAAACAAATCAGAATAATACTCTGTTGCAGACTGATAGATGCCAAAGAAACCTTTTTGTCGTGTATTTCTAACTACAAAGAGTTCGCCATATAGTTTCACTTGCAAAAATGTGAGTATAGTCAGCAAATGTCTGTATTCATTGATGATGATGTATTCAATTATTCTAAGGAAAATGTTGGACTTTGATCTTAAAGGCCAATAAACCATCAAAGTATTTTGTCCAAACTCTTACCAGCAATTTTGGCCATCTAGATGGGAAGATAAACATACATAACAACACATATCGACTGCTCACACTTGATTTAAATTCTGTCGATAATACTGAACCAAACCTTTAACAGGAGATGAAAACATTGTGCTGTAAAGATTCAGAGTCGAAAGAATATCTTTTTTAATAAGGAGAAAATTGAAATTAGTTTAAATTTGCATTCATGCCCAGCAGCAATAAAAATATATTCATCCTTTGTTTCTTCTCCAGTTGCACATTCTTCCTTTTGTCAGTTTCAAAGGGAATAAAAGTCTTCAGAGCAGCCTGCTGCACCAATAAACTCTGTCACATTACCTGTTCAAAAAACAGAAAAGTGTCATATAAAACCCATATCATTGTATACATTGTGGAGGTTAACACAATAGTACAATTCTATGATAATTTACTCACCCTCATGTCATTTCAAACCCATATGACTTTCTTTTTCGGTGGAACACAAAAAGAACATCTTTAGTAATGTTCATTACTTTTCATTGGATCACAATAAATGGAGACCAAGCTATCGAACGAAGAATAATTGTATGAATATACTGTATGAGCAATAATGACCTCTAATATGTTTTATTGAAAGGATGAAATTGTGGGAAAGAAATCTGTTTTGGAGCAACATTGAGGTGAGCAAATAGATTTTTTTTTACTATCATCAACCTAAACGTTACTACACTTGTGCACTTTTGAGATCCAAACTTAATTTCTGGTACAAAATGTGTCTAGCCAGTATTGTTTTGGGTTAACGTACCAGTAGAAGAATCGTTACTTGGCTTAAAACAAAGTTAAACAACCCATTCAACAAATTGTTTATTTAATACAATTATTATACCATTAATTAGTAATATAGATTAATATAAATATAAATCAACTAAAATATAAATACTTTATTAATGTTATTAGTCACTAGCCAGACCGCCAGGTGCATGTATCCGATACGATAATTGTGAAAATTACAATTTTTGTTCATGCTAACAGTGTCTATCAGACTTATTTGTGTGGGTGAGTATACAAACTTTCCAACCTACCGCTCTTACAGCACATGCCGTTTGTCTGAGGCTGAAGAGTGGGTGGGGATAAGTTTCGAGTCCGAGCCAGGGCTACAGACCCCTTCTATTAGATTCTTGTTGCAGTCTCCCAGGCTGGCTGCAGGAGCGAGTCTAGGGTAAGCAATTTGCCCCGTCAGATCCAAGAGGTCCTCAAGAGCGCGCATGTTACTGGTTCCATTCTGCTGAGGAGAAATTACTGGGGAGAATTCTGGGATGGAGATTAACTCCTCTTTCGAGACAGGACTGAAATGGGCAGAAAGGAGATAAGTCAGATGTCAGAATTTGGATTAGTGTATAATTAAAATGTTTTATCTTTTGAATTGTTTGTCATTTGTTACAGCAAATCAGCGTTGAGTAGTCAAGACTCACCTGACCTCCATGAACTGCACTTCATCTGCAGAATCCTGCACTCTTCCACTTTTCCGGGCCGATGTGTCCAGATGAATAACAGGGAGAGGGGGTTTCATCTCTGACACCGGCTTCAGGGATGCTGGTGGGATGTCCTTCATCAGCTGCTTTGAGTTCACCTGTGTCACTGTGGGCCTATGTTCACCGGGCTGAGGGACGGTCTTTGCTTGTGGGACAGTTACAGTTGCGTTCCCCATGACACTTTGTCTGTTTGCATGAGGCATGTCTGATTTTTTCACAGTGCTTTCCGTCTTGCCTCCCTGAGCTGAGGCCTCTCCAATTTGTATTTTTAGTTGGTTACGAGCTTCCTGTTTGGCCACCTGAGTGATAGTTTGGCTTTTTCCATTGGTCAAGTGGTTGTCCTGCTTTGGTTGAGCATTTGAAGGTATGTTCTGCGTGGAAACTTGCAGGTTGCCGTGTGTTGTCACAACACTTTGAATTTTTACTTGTGTTATTTGAGATGGAGTCTTCGGTGGGGTTTCCTGCACCTTTGCCACAGATGCATCTTCTCGCTTTACTTGACCTTTGACCTCTTCTTTCACCTGTTTACTCTCCTGTTTGGCAATGTTTTCCTTTTCTTTACCGATTGTTTTCACTGCAGCAGAGTTTATGTTTATTTGACTTTTCAAGGGGGGATTTTGGGGGGCACTTACACTTGAGGTCAAATTGACACCACCTGAAGAGAAAACAGGGGTCTGGTATAACCAAGTTGATATATATATATATATATATATATTGCACATCATCTGGTATACATATAAAAGTTATTTCTTATTTTTGCAAACAACTCTTCTAGTAACTATAGTGTTTGAAAAAGCTTTATTAACAGTCATTAAAATATCTTTGATTAGAATCTTTCATGTTCTTCTGTCATAGTTCTGGTTCAATAACAGCGTTAATATGACCCTTTCTACCAAAATATTTAATATTTAACTGAGTATTAAAGAAGAAATGTTGAGATTTTAGCGGCATCTACGGTGAGGTTGCGAATTGCAACCAACCAGTCACTCCACCCCTCCCTTTCGAAGCACAACAGTGGCTGCCCATAACTAAGATGTATTCATGTTTTCATTTCTTTGCCGAGGTAGATGGTCTGTTTAGGATAACATGGTAAATTCCATGTAAGGAGACCCGCAGCGTATGTAAATAGCTCATTCTAAGGTAATAAAAACATAACACTTCATTATGTAAGGTCATAGTTATGTATATTATATTGCATTTCTGTAAATAGATCCTCAAAAAAACTACACGCTGGACCTTACATCCACAGCAAATCTGTGATCTGATTTATCTATCACAAAAAAAACACTGAAAGAACCAAAGTCGAGCAACCTTACACAAACTACTGCAATGTGACTAAATATAGGCTGAACAGGCCCTGAATAGATGACCTTGAACACAACCTGTGACACACTGAGAATGTGATCCACACCTAAGGTCCCCTGCTGACCAATCCTGAAGCTTTAATTGATGCTGTGGGATGGAAAAATACCGGCAGCCCTGCTGACACACTGCAATATGTGCACATCTGCCCCTATGGGATAAGCAATCTAAACCGAATAGCTGCTGCTTTTTGTACACAGTTTTGAACTTTGCTAGTAATGTACACAACTGGTTTTCACATATATTCATTAACAGGGTTAAAAAAACTCCCTAAACAGTTTTAACACTTGAATGTGCATCTTATTCACTATTAACACCAGTTTATCAGTTGTTTTAATATGTAGATAATCTGGGCGGCAGTGATGGAATGATGCTCTACTGTCCCAGGAACTTTAAAAAGTCCACAAGATCGTTTCATGCAAATCTCATGTGAGATTTCACATTATTACCTAATCTCCATATTTCTTTAGTGTCAAAAAACTACACAAAAATTCCCCTGTGTGTTTTGTGTTTGAGAGAGAGAGAGTGAGCGAAAATAAGCGAGAGGAGTCTTACCTGGAGGAGAGACCGGAGATGGAGGTTCCTGTGTGAATATAAGGTCATTACATTACATTTCTGAACAATCATTTCTGCTCTACTTTATCTGACATACAAAAAAGGCAATTCAAGTCACATTCACACAGATTGAAGCCTTAATCCCAGCTATGAAGTTATAAGTGATGAAATGTGATTGATTCATAATTTCTGACTGATACCTTCATCTCACTCTCACTCTTCCTGGTTCTCTTCATTATCTCCTCGATTCTCTGAAACAAAATAGCACATATCACTTCTTTTACCTTTAAAAACCTTAAGTTTCCTCTAACTGTACATTTCAAGCATTTTCTGGTTCAGATATATAGTGTATGAGGTGGCAAATAGACGTTTTTAGAGTTATTTCATCAGGATTGTTTCAGTGTTTTCCAATATACTGTAAATTCTTTGTATAAGCCTTTGGCTGTGATTTATAAAGCATATATATCCAATGAAGTAGTCAGTTAAATGGATAGTTCACCCAAACAACCCTCATGTCATTCCAAACCAGTACAACGATATTTTGAAGAATGTTGGTGACCGAACAATTTGGGACCTCACTGATTTCCACTCTATGGACACAAAACCACTGAGACAGAAGGAGTCTGGTTTTGACCAACAGGTTTTGACCAACATGAGGGTAAATAAATATTTAAATATGTTTTCGAGGGGGTGAATTACCCGTTTAAATTTGACGATTCATGTTTGTCATGTTGTTGTACAGCACTTGTTTCACAGAACCGTCAGCACAGAGTGGATAGTGAGTTATGTACAGTAGTTGTTTCCTACCTTTTTTCGCTGTTGTCTCTCCTGCTCTTCTTGTTGTTGGAAAAGCTCTCTGCCCTGACGCTGACGCTCTGCATCTTTCTGAGCACGTAATTCTGCCTCTGCTTTCTATTAAACACAAAGATACAAGTTAGTTGTTCACTAGAATAATTGATTGACAGATGTGGTTGTCTCCTCTAAATAACAGAATTTTGTGTGGAGTGAGGAGCATATTTATTGTCTATATGGCAGTTCTTGCTTATTGATCTTTTCATTGATCCTGTGACTTGCAATATTGTTTACTGGGGGATTGAAAAAAAAAGAGTGCTTAGAAGAAAGAAAGAAATCATTTTGGGGGAAATTTGCACAAAGGCAGATGTTAGATGAAGCTTTACAGTTTTGTTGGTTTGGTTTATCCTCAATGTACAACAACCAATCAACAGAAGTCTACACTTAACATCCACATCAAAAAAATTCAACTGAACTTTAATTTCCCTTTAAATCTTCTGACCTCTTTCTCCATTTGAGCCTGCCTCTCCTTCTCTTTCCTCTCTTTATCCACCTGCTCACTCTTTTTCTGCTGCTGCTCTTGTCTGCGTTTCTCCTCCTCCGCTTGACGGATCTTCTCCTCCTGTCGAGCTCTTTCCTCCAGCTGCCTCTTCTTCAGCTGTTCGCTCTTAAGTCTAACAAACACAGACGCACATAAGTCAGAGAATCTAGCACAAGAATTACAAGAACACAATTGTGCTTTACAACCCCAGTCTACGTACTCACTGGAGTCACATAATATTCAACAAGTTTTGAGCACTTTGTACACCGGCTCACACATACTTCTCCTGCTCCTCTCGTTCTCTCTGCAGTTTCTCTTCCTGTTCTTTCACAACTCTGGCCAGACGCCTGCGCTCCGCGAGCAGACGGGACGCCTCCTCGGCATCTGTCGTTCCAGCGACCATCTTGCCAGCAGGGTTTAAAGGTGAGGGGTCTGTGAAGTGTAAAATAAAAAAGCAAGTGTAAAATTAGAGTGCATTATTAGTATTTTTACAGTCTCAGTCATAATGATACGTATAAAATGTGTTTTTGTATTTAAACAGACAGTGAAATATGAAAAATATTTAAATAAAAAATACAAATATAAAAAGTATTTACTCATGTGGTAATGGCTATTTTAATAATCCAGGGGATTCAATACAATGTCAGGCCCACCTGCAGTTTTCTCTGTAGTCACTTCATTTAAGCTTGATTTGGGATGTTTCTTCTCTGGGATATCCGTCTTGCCATTCCTCTTATCTTGACTTTCGGTAGCAACACCTTTTTTCTCTTTTGCACCATTAATAGGGCTCTCCATCTTCGACGTTCTCCTTTCTGGAGGTGGTGTACAGGAAATAGGTGTTTCCACTTTTGGTGCCTTTTCCAAACATTCATTGTTTGGGATTTTGTTCTGATGGACCTCGGCCTTGACCGGTCTGCCCACCTTAAGGTCATTGACTTGTTCAGTTTGTTTGTCTATGACCTTGTCTTCTGTCTTCTTGTCGCTGTCAGTTGCCGAGGTGCCAGTTTTGTGTTTCATAGGGGAGGGTGGATACTGTCGAGGTGTGCAGGGTGACTGAGTACGACTCTTGGGCAATAACCTATAAATAGTTGTGGTTTTTAGCTTAATTGTTTAAATATCAGTTCTGAACAACATTGAGTTTATTTGTGTATATGGGTTTATATCGTACTTTGGTGTGGCTGGCGAAGCGGAGCGCCGGATAACATCAGCAGGATATTTATTTTGCCTCACCGGTGAGCCTGTGGCCGGAGAGCCGGTTCTCCTCTCTCTACGCAACTTCTCCTTCTGTACCGACACATAACATAAGGAGTGTGTAAGCATGTTTGTGGAATGGAACTGACTAAAACTGAACAAAAGAAATGAACTAATGAGGCTTTCTTCAACTACATCAGTTGCTATAGCAACAAAGCATGATTTTGACCTTTGGGGTGTTGGGGGCACTAACAGCTCCACTTGACTCCTCTGCTGGCACAATATTGGTTCTGCGGCGACTTGGTGACCCTCGATATGGTGATCTGTGGGGACTCGAGGGCACTGCAAAGGACAGTAAAACATTTGGCAGTCAGAAGAGATTTCTCAGTCTTATAATCGCTAGAAACTTACATCAAACGGCACACTACATAAATACGCACAAACCCTTTTGGGATAAACAAAAGAAACAAATCAAAACACGTCAGTGGCTCAAACACAGCTATATTCTTTGACACTGAACACTAAGCACCTGTACACCTGTTGAGGAGTGTTACCTTTGCAGAGATGACAATACAGATGCAGCTCTGCGGCACTGTTACAGTGAGCCAGTGAAGAGTGTGTGTGTGTGTGGGGGGGAGGTTATTCACTTTCGATTTGTCTTGAGAGTTCAGGTGACCGTGATGGGATTGAGGGATGGAGATAATGAAGGAAAGTTGTTTTTTCGGAGGGGGTGAATTGGATGAAAGGGACAACATGAATATGAAAAGGAAATGGAGAGGGATGTATTTGTGGCGTGTCATGTTGCTTTGTGTGCGTGCGTGCGTTCGTGCGTGCTTGTGCATGCGTGTGTCTGTGTGTGCGTGCGTGCGTGTTTTATACTAATGTGACAGTGCCTTATTTTTAGATGAAATATTGTCAATAGATACAAAAGGAAAGGAAAAACTTAAACATACAAAACAAGCACTATAAGACTCACACACTAATACACACACAATGTGAACTCACTGGTCACACATCTGAAGTTCACATTCACAATCAATACAAAACACACAGCAAAACAAAGCACACAAACATCTACATTCATTGAGCTACAGAGCATGTGCACATTGAATATCCAATGCCTTACTAAAGCATTCAGATCTAAACGCTTCTCTCCCATTCTCTTTGAAGCTTTTATCTCAAAGCATGTAAGCCTGGTTATTCAGATCAAACAAACAATTGTCACGCACATAATATTTTCTGGAGCTTGCTTTTAAGTACCATATAAGATTTAAATGTTTGGATGAACAATTCCTTTAAAATCATATTATCCATAACTTTAGCATAAACCAGAGGTCAACAGTAGTGAAGTATTTTTTCTCTACTCAAGTAGGCTACATTTCAAGTATCTTTATCAATGTTTGAACTTTGAACAAATTTTACTTCACTACTTAAAAAAAACATGTATCATTCCTTTTATTTCATTTCTTTCAAAAATGAAAAAAAACTCCTCAAGTTCATTAAAAATATAGTACAGTAGTTTATTTTTTTTTAAACTATTAACTGAGAAAAATAGATTTCAATGTAATTATTTATTAAAGGTAATAATAAAAAAACTGTCAAATGTATTTATGAAATGTAGGGGAGTAAAAAATATATAATATGTTTTAAAATGAAGTGTATAATTTGTTAAAAGTCAAAACGTACCTATGTATGAAAAATGTACCTAATTTTATAAAATTTTACTGTCACACTGTTTTATTTACAGTTTTCACAAATCTTTAAGATACAGTCAAAAATATAAAATGTATAAGAATTTATAAGAAAAACTGGAAAAACATGTAATTTAACAGACAAGTTATTTTTATAATACATTTCTGGCACCCCAGCTGCCAGAAAATTCATGTTTTTATGGGATTTTTTTACAGTGTAGGCTATTTAAGTAGAGTAAATATACAGTACTTCACTGCTGTCCATATCTAGCACCAACAGAGCAAGATGAGCAATATGACTAGTGATGCTTGGCTTAGTACCACTACAATTGCATTTTGTGGTTGAAAATAAAAGAGAACTGAATTTCAATGAAGCATTTTTAATTCAGTAACTACAAGAATGTCTTAGGGACCTGAATACATTAGCAAGTCATTGCATATTCAGTTCAGGTAGGGCTGCATATGGATGAGCTCAGCAAAACAAATACCAAACACATTGTTATATTTGAAATCAGCCTTCTCTTTTCATTCCCCCTCTTGGTGGTTGTTATAAAAAATACTAATTTTGACTTCTGAATGCAGCTAGGTTACATGGTTCTGCAAATGAAGCTTTTATAGTAATAATCAAATATGCCCTTCTATTCCCATGTTGCACTATAAGTACTCAGACAGGAACTGGGAAAGCAGAGCAGGCTGGTTTAGAGGTTAGTGATGGAAACCAAAAACTGGAGAGGTGATGTGTCAATCCAAGGTGACAGCGAGGAACAGGTGATGAAAAAGGCCAGCTTGGGTTCATACCGTTGCCTGATTCACTGGCAGCAGGAGAGGGGGCAGCGAGGTCATAAGGGAGGGCGGAGGCAGCAGAGAGAGGAGGCGGGGCATTCTCCCAGTCACCTGGGCAACGGGTTCAGGGCAGAGCACAGCAGAAATAGCAGAGCATTATGGATAGATTGAGCACCCTCTGGTGAAATGTGGGTTAGGGGAGCTGTTTGTACCTAAACACACACAACTGAACACATTCAGCATGTTTTCTTGCACTCTCTATGCATGACAATAAAAAAGAAATGAGAAAGGCTGATCTGATTTCAAACACATTGCCAATCAAAATCTGCACTTCTTGTACATACACGCCACCACACACACAATGCAACTCATTATCAAGAAAACTCAAAATACACTTTCATGAAAAAAAACCCTGTTTTCTCATTATCTATAAGTCAATCATTACCGGAGTTTATTCTAAAAGTGCATCTATTAACTATACTGTATACAGCACTATGTGGCAGCAAATAAATAAAAATAACAAAGCAACAAACAAATATAACAAATACAGTTACCTTTGTTTTACATATATAAGGACCTGGATTAAAAGCATTAAGGCATATTAAACATGGGTCTACAAAAATACCCTTTATTTCTTCTAAACGTCCCTAGCTTCTAAAATGTTAAAACCTAAAGGCCTCAGTCACTAACCAATGCATCTGCTGGATTCTCATTCAAACCAACAAAGGGAGACTCGGCAAAGACAAAATACTGATTCAATGGCTGTCCTTCCTCTCTGATGAGCTGATTTATGAAAACTGAGCTCTCGTAACACTGTCTCCAAGCCCCCAGATGAAAATCATATAACGGAAGGACACTGCTCTGCAGCAGCGCACCAGCACTACAACAGCTTCTCTTTTTTAAAGCATTGAAAAAGCACTCACATGGAATTAAGAAATGTACTTTGAGTTGATAAAGCTTCATATTTTACTACTTTTATCCAGGCACAAGAGTGTAATGACACAGTATACCATCTGCAGCACATTCGGGCAAAGTATAAAAAAATCTCGCAATACATTTAAAAAAGACAGCTGTCTGAAAATTATGATAAAAAGCCTTTCTGACCTTACATATGAAACACTGTGCTTGCATGTTACTGTACAAAAACTCATAATGGTTGGGCTGGTTTTGGAAAAGGTAAAACAAAACACAATATATATAATAATATGACACCCTTCCCATTCTGCGTCTTACTCACTCCCCTCTTCAGTGTGATGTATGTGCATTACACTCACCTTGAGTGGGGCCATTGGGACCCCACACCCAGCGCTTGTTCCTGTTCTCCAGCTGCAGGCTCCGTTCCAATGACCTTCTTATCAGAGCCTCCAGACGCTCCTGTGTTTCGTTCCAGCACAAGTAACATCATACATTCACTTCCCCCATAACATCAGTCCTTTGTCACACCTTCACATTTGTCTCATGGAAGAAGTGTGATACACTAACAAAATCAAAAATGGTTAATAATTGACCCTGTGCTTTAATGCCAGAATGATCTTCAACAATATTATCATCTAAGCTACCCTTATAGGGATAGTTTAGCCCGAAAATACAAATTATGTCATCATTTATTCACCCATATGTAAATCTATTAAAAACTCTGTATATGACTTTCTTCTGTGTAATGCAATAGAAGTTATTTTAAGATATGTCTGGACGTGTTTTTGTGTCCATACAATAGAGTTTATTTGGGGCTGCTGTTTGGTTGTTGTATGTTCTACAGAAGAAAGAAAGTCATACAGGTTTGAAATGACATGAGGGTGAGTAAATAATGACAGAATTGTTATTTTTTGGGTGAACTATGGCTTGGGTCAATTCGAACAATGAACCTTTTACTCCTTGTCAAGGGTATTCAGATCTCCATGGTTACCAGTTTCTTTTCCGGTGTGGTATAGTAATAATGTTACTGGTATTGGCACAGTGTGATCAATATGACAAGATCATGTTTGCCTATTTAAAGACTGACACAGCAATTCAGAAATTCATGTTATTTTCCGTTTGTGGGTGCTTTACTTCTATGAAAATGGTTCCAGCTCCAACTGTGAAGTCCAGCATAACCTCCTCCGTCTACCACCTTGTTCCTTCTCTCCTTGCCCTATCCTTTACACAAGTAGTCTTTCCAAAACGAACGTAGCTGTGAAAGCTGACTCTGTTTCTCGGTATTTGAGTGCATTTAGACCAGCGGGGGAGAGAAAGGGATTAAAATAATGTGTCATGGCTGTTCTGGTTGAATCCTCCAGTCTGGAGAATTATCAGAACTAACATGAACTCACAAGCTCATAACAGATCAATGAGAATGTGAGCACTATATAAACAGTGTCTGCCCTGTAGGTGGGTGATTTTACATGTCGAGGCACAGACACAGAGACATTTTTTTGTGTTTTGTGTTTTGTTCCTTTTAATTCAAATGACGTTTCATTGTGTGGTATAAATCTATTCAACGTACACACAACACAAAGATTTTGTTTTCAATTTCCTAGAGCTAGTAGACGAATCAGGGGACCTTTAAAATTGATGGCTGGACTGAAATTGAATTATATTCTGATATATCAGTGCAGTATGAAAAAATAGCATTTAAAAGGTCACGGGAGAAAAAGCACAATGACCCCTTGTCATTTTTAGAAGAAAAACACTGCCCTAGCAGATTGATGTGATGGAAGTCAATGTTGTTTTTTCAACATATGGCGGAAATGTGAAGATTAGACTTGATGTCAAATGCATCTGATCTGTTAATCCCCACAAGACACAAATACACCACCAAATTAAATCTATTCCCACATTCTGAAATTATGTATTTGTGCTTCCGTGACACCATTATCTACTATATGTCACGATTCTGTTCTGTGTTTCTCTGTTGTTTGGAATTTTGCTTTGTTTCCTGTTGTGCCCCATGTTTGTAGTCCTTTGTAGTTTTTCTTGTTAATTAGTTTCCCCAGGTGTTTCTTGTTTCCTTGTTATCCCAGTGTATTTAGGCCCTAGTGTTTCCTTTGTTTCATGCTTTGTTATGGTGATAACTATTGTGTGTGGTTTACATTGGTTTGATTTAATTAAAACTACACTGCATTTGGATCCGCTTCTCTGCCTGGTTACTCTGCGTTACACTATAACAGGGAATCTTAACACTGTTTCTGGATGTCTTCCTTTTCAAACACACACGATTCAAAACATCAGCATATTAGTGCAACTTCTAAAGTGTGAATTTGAAAGGTTGGGAACCATTGAACTGTAAAATCTCATTGACAGGTGGATTTAACTTTAGATCTCTGACCTTCTCCTCCTCTAGCTGTTGTCTTCTCTTCTCCTCTACCGCAGCCCTGCGAAGCTCCTCCTTCTGTCTTTGTTCATCCAGACGTTTCCAGCGTTCTTCCACCGTCTTCTCATACTGCAGCTGAGCACGTCTCTCCTTCTCCTTTATGGCTTGTTCCCGTACAGCTGAAAAAGCAAGAGAACCTATAGAGAAGGCTTACTTAAAACCAGAGGTACTACTGAATGGATATGGTCTGGACTTTTGAAATAGTTTGGGTTAAATTTTCAAACAAATTCACTTATTTTCTGAATTAAGGAAATATTTGGTAAATGTTACTGATAAAACTAAAAAGGTCCACTAAAAGTCTGATTCTCAAATAAAGTTTACATTAAAATGCGCTTGTTAAAAAACATAGACATTGTCCCTTAAGGCTTTCCATAGGCGACTGTTTTTATGAGTTTAATTTTTTTATGTCAGTAGACTATTGAAGAGTGCAGTCTGCAAATTTTAAAATATGTTTTAAAAGCTTTTAGCCAGATGCCTAAGTGGTCAGCTTTTTCCACTTTGTTATAAAAGATATGTCGGTGAAACATTTATTGCTTATTACATCAGGCCGGAGAGACTCCTCAGCAAATGCTTTGACTCCTTTAGTTTCTTCATGGTTGTCAAAATGAACAAATATGAGAAATTCATTAAAAAAACTGAAGATAAATAAAAACATTTGTGAATTTAATAAAAAAAAGTGTGGCTGAGCCTCGAAAGTCCAGCAACGCCAATGTCAATTGTTAATCTAGTTTGAATTCACTACACCCACACAGACACCGAGACACAATAATAAACAGACTTACTCACCCAAACTCTTCTCCCTCTCCTCACGTCTCTCCTTGGCAAGTCTCATCCTATCATCTGTCTTCAAATATCCTTCCATGTCTTGAAGAAAAAAAGGATAAACACAAAGAAACATAATCCACAATTCATCTCTTTAGAGAAGTTTAACGGTACTTTAGTTTCTCAGATATATCATCAGATGAAATGGAAGATGTCCACCCAACACAGACAAAAAAACAGATGAGACTTACATTGTTTACCTGCATGTGCATTGGTATTGGTTGAATGGCGTGATGGTGAAGGGTGTCCATTGGTCTGAGGTTTCTTCTCTGTGACAGTGGGTGGAGTCAGAGCATCAGCTTTGAATCATGAGATGATGAAGAAGAATGAGAAGGGGAATTTTAACATTTTATCTGCAATATGACATGAATGCCCAAAATTAATGTTTTAGCACAGGTTAATATCAATCAAATCCACATAAAGGTTAAACATTGATTTAAATTGAAACTTTAACATTTATTTCTTAGTATATGTTACATCCAATATTTACTGAAGTAACAAATATGCACTGTAGCTAGCATAGACCCCAAAACCTGTCATCAAATAGTATATATGAACTTGACACATAAAACTGTAATAATATTAGTTTGAATCAATTGACTATGACAAGGAGGGCCTTACTGTGTTTTATCGAAGGGCTTCCATGGTTTGTTTTCTGATATGTTGGCGAGACATTGCCATTGCTCTGAGGTTTCTTTTCAGGAGTTAAAGGTGATGTCATAACCTTAGCAGCTGTTTCAGAAAATATTGTGTTGCACAGACACAGGTAGTCAGGGAGATTCATGTAAAAGGATTGTCAGCCAGATAGGTTAAGACAGATAAGCAAATCTTTGTACATCTTTACAGTTGCAATAAAACATACATTGAGCATTTGGTTATGTGCTGCGTTTGGAAGAAAGAACAGCCCATTGATTTCTGGACTGGGTTATAAACCAAGAGCTGTAATCTGGATCTTTTACTTCTGCTTTGTAGACACTCCACATGCAAAGAGAATCAATAATTTTACATCAGCCATGCATTCAGAGCTACACATTACATTATTCAGCTACAGTAACCACATGAACACAATTTTTTTTTTCTCTGTATAAAGTGTCTTTGGATAAACTACACATTATCTGTCTGCACACTAACATTTTCTTTACTCCACACATGAGCTCTACTGTAAGAGCAGAGGGGACTATGAACACAACACCACCACAGAAAATATTAGTAATAATGGCAAAGAAAATACAGAAAAGATGAAACACATATACGTGAAATACATAAGTAACAGACTCTGATAGACAATGTAAATGGTTGCGATGGACCAATGCTAAATCGCACTAGAAATGAAAACAACCGATAATGGTAATTAACACATTCCTATCATGTATGAACATTGGGAGTTAGAACAGGCATAACACATTTAACAAATTAAGACTCTTTGAATGTCTCCATACCACAAACTCTGCCAACAATTATTCAGTCTACTTATGAATGAAAAGCTTCTGTGGACCACAAAATGTCTTGTGCCCATACAATTCTAATGGAAGCGATTTTTGAGTTTGGTAACCACCTTTCTTAAAAATATCTAAAATATCATAGTTATGCTATTATTATTCTATTCTATCATTAACTTTAGCATAACAAATGTCTGCCACCACGATATTCCAACATGTCTTTGTGTCGCACTCACCGAAAGCAATATTTTGGTTTGGTCTGGAGAACCCGTTACATGTACTGTAACATAGAGAACGATTCTGCAGACGATGCTTAGATCAGTCACACGCAAATAAAGCGGATGTAGATCGCTCCATCGATTTCCCATTAAATTAATTTGCCAAATGGACGTGGTTTATAGCTTTAACCCCTTTAGTCTTGTGACAGTGTTGGGCGGTGTTCGGCCGTCAACTTTCCAGAACATCCCATGCCCTATGAAAATATAACGCAGTACAGCAATACTATAGGCTACTTGATTATAAACAAACAAACAATAAAGACATGCAACGAGTCTAATCTGTACTTTTATGCAATACTTATAGAACAAAGAAAAAGTGAAGGATGATGAATATAACAATGATACTGCAATAAAGCCCACAGTAAACCCTAGCGTATTTCTACAGTATCATACAGCAATATTGGGTCTGGTAAAGAATAAACTGGACACGTCAGTCATTGTTCCTCATCGAGCCTCTTTATACACTCCCTTGCAAGCTAGAGGGTATCCTGCTCAGTTTGACTCCTCTATTCTTGACAGTCATCAAAAACTCAATGCACGCTCATCCATCTCCTAACAAAGGGCTTCAGGCATGTTTCCTACACACTAACGATACCTTCGCAGAAGTCTCTCACCTGTCGTTGTATTAACAGCACTGTTGACGGGGTTCTCCGCCATCTTCGTCGTCTCGGCGGCTCTCCCACCCTCTCCGACAAGACGCAATGTCACGGACAGCGCCGCAGCACAACACTCCCCCAAAAAACTGAAGCCAAGAGAAACAGCATAGCCAGTTACTTCCTGTTGTTCCGCTATTCGCGTTCCAATGTATCAGCACAATTCACTCCGTATGGAGCGAATGTGGTTTGCACTGATCTCCCACTGCAGGTGTTATCTTTCTACTACAATGTTAATTCAAACGGATAAAGACGATACACGCATACAAATAGATAGAAATGTTGAGCGCGCGGGATGTGGACGGTCCTTTGCTGGACTAGAGACGCTGGACAGCGCAGTGGTGCTGAACTGCTGACGTCATCATCCCGGGTGAAACGACGGTAAAACACAGGCTAAATAAATAAAGACAAATTAGGAACGTTTTTGGTCCCAGAATTGCATAACTTTTAAATACGTTTTCATCATTTATTAGGCAAGACCAAACCAACACTGAGCAACTATTTAAAGATCCCATTTTTTTTTAAATCACATTAAACGTGATCTTTAAACGTATGTTATGTTTACAACAACCAGCCTAAATTGCGCTGCTCTAACTTCGTTTAGACTAAACATTTAGACTTTATTTATTAAATACTTAGTTATTGCTAACGTCAAGATTTGTTATCTTCTGTGGTACCAAACGTAATCAAATGAATGTATCAGAACCATTCAGAATCAATCCATTACGAACCCACAAACTGAATTACATGTAGAGTGCTGTTTGATCCCCGAGAGTATACAATGAATAAACGGTTCCTCTGTAGAGATGGCCCTGTGATATGGATGAAACGTGGCAGTCAATACACCCAGAGGCAGAGCAAAACTGGCAGTAATGAGTTTAAAGGAAATGGGTCAGTACTGGTTCTCTTAAAAACAAAGAGCGCACGAAGGATAAAACAATGGAGAAGGGAATCTCGAGATAACATAGAAATACTTTGATAAACTAATCAAATGAGTTTCTGGACGAGGTTACTGGAAGTTTTAAACAGAATTGGAAAAACATTTGGGCTTTTGTTACAAATGTTTTTTTTTTTAAATTTACATATACATTTTGTACACATAAATGTCAGAAACATGAGACCATACTGAACTGTTCTTGGGAGCTTTCAATTTGCTATCAAGCGGATTTAAACAAAAATGTAACACTTATCGTCCCCTAGCGGTAATAATGTGTTACAACCGCAAAACAATGAAGCTGTGAAGAGAATTAAAACCAAATAAAAAAAATGATTTACTTTTATTTTAGGCAGTGACAACATAAAATACAATGCAAATAGACATAATGAAAGGAAGTTCGGTCCAAACAGACAAAAGGTTTTGTATTTTATTGTAAATTCTGGATTTATTTGATGTTTCAATTCCACCACACAAAGTGGAATACAATATAAATACTTTAAAACCATAACAAAAATATGCAGTCTAATGTGTGTTTATGTGTGAATGAGATGCTTGGCAGACAGTATGCTTGGATAAGCCATGTAGTGATGGGTTAGAAGGAAGCGGTCAGAAAGACGCAAGCGGAAGGCTGTCCCAACAAGGAAACTATCTTCTCCTCTTGGTGTAAACAATATAGCTCACAAGCAGTCCTGACTTTTAGATCTGTTTGAGATGACAGAAACAAACACATTAAGCTATGACAGAGCTAAATATTGTTAAAATTGTTCTCTTGTGCAAAAGAAGCAATAACAAAATGTCCAGCAGTTGGTATGTAGACAAAACAATTAAACAAATATAAATAAATCAGAAACAAAATTCATTATTGTTGTTGCACTGGTAAAGAAGCGCAACAACCCTGCACTTACATCATCAATGTCCTCATCATCACTTCCAATATCATCAAACTGAATCTCATCATCGTCTCCAGGTCCAAATTGGTCAGTTTCATTGATTTTAGCTGCAAGACAAGACAGAAAATGAGACAGACGGACAAAATAGTCAGCCAAGCACCTTAGGATACAACAAGCACCTTAGGACACAACTGAACAACCTTGAAATGTAGATAAAGGCTCTATTAGAGCACATCATCTGCACACAGCTTGTTTTAGTTCAATGACATTACAGTAAAACTAGCAAACAGATATCATATAAATGAGTTTCACCATGTTCTGGCAGCTCTCCGTATGCTTTGAGACTGCGGGCTTCGTCCGCATTGTACTTCAAAATGACATCTGCTTTGTTATCCTGGAAGAAACATGTAGAAAAGCAGAAAATGTCAAAGATGAAAATTATTACGTTTATTACAAAATGATCGGCTCATTGATGATGAATCTCTACCTGGTAATCTCGAAGACCAACGAGGATGATGTCAGACGCATTGATCCAAACCTGAAATAAATATTTAAATACGTTAATAAAAAGTTAGCCATGTGTTGTTGTAAATTGTTCTGCTAATAAAAAATATATATTTGTTTGTTGGTTTCTAAAGTTCAAGTGAAAAGCTCTTTAAGAGGCATTTTCCTGACATCAACATAACATTTTATTCTCAGCAGGTAACAAATGCAGAGTCTAGCAACAAAACCACCCACATCTATAAACTGACAGGTGGGACAATTGGGGAAATCCTGATTATAAATAAAGCACAGTATACACATAAAACAGTATCACACCTTTTTCCGGAGCTTTCCTCTGATATGGCAGAGCCGTTTCACTCCATCAAAACACATGGCCTCTAGGCGTCCATTTCCAAGCATCTTTATCACCTGAGCATATTCTAAAATAAGAAATTGAGAATTCAGAACTGGAGATACAAGTGTTTAAAAAGAAATAAAAAGCTGAATAGTTATCTATATTAGAGCTTACAGATAAGCAACATACCGACTTATGATAAAACTTTAAACTATTTTCAGAGAGGCCCAAAACAATTCTGGATATTACTGACATTCCACATGTTGTTGAGGTTTACTTACCTTGACCGTCCTCTTTGAAAACAAGTTCTCTCTTCTCGGATTCGTTCTCGTTCTTACCACGTCGCCGATTTTTACCTCCTTTACCTGTGGAGGAATAAATTACTCTGAATTCTCTTGCTGATAATAACCAGGTTACATTTTCATTCTAGTTATCATCTTATTCTAAGCTACAAATCATACGGCAATTCAAAGCAATGTTTAAGACCATGAGAGAAAAAGCAAAATATTAAAAAGCCGTAAAACTTGAGCCTGCCAACACAACGCAGGGCCGTTTAAACTCATATTTATTAATCACACAACAAAGGAAAGGCCGTCTGGTAATTCTGGTAAAGTACTGTAAAACCACAGTAGCACTTCACTTGTTTTTACATGTTTAGCTTAAATGAGTACAGGCAAATGTAACGCATGAATTTAAGCGTAAGAGCGCAGTGGATTGTCACGTTGCCGCCGCCGCCGCCGCACACTGCTCGCCAAGGCCGGGTACTAAATTCACGCTCGTTCTTTGAACGTTTACATGTGAAGTATTTCCTTACCTTTGTTCTTTGGCATGTTTATTCACTATTCGACCACTATTCGGTTGAGTAACGTCGTTAAACAAAGCCGTTAGGTAAAGAAATCTTAAATATCAAGGAGCTAGTTGTGAAACTACTTCCCTTTCCCTTCTTTGGAACTTCCGCTTTAGCGACCAATCTACGGCTGCGCGGCATTTGCTTATCAAAAAACTTTATTTAAAATGTCATAAACACATTCTCTTGATCAACAAACATTTTTTTCATCGGTTAAATTGAATTTATTCATAGATTTTATTTTGGTTATAACAACATTGCATTTTGATCAAATTGATTTTAACATATAAAAAAATCTTAAGCACAAATGTGCCATGAAACATAATGTGCTTTAAAAAACGCAAAATGGGACATTACAGAGGTCAGAACAGAGTACTTCCACTGCTATTGCTAAATACCAGCAGAACCAACCCAAAAGCAGAGACACCCAGACAAATATCTCTAAAATAACAGACGAGAACAACCTGACACTAAATCTCACCCAAAATGTGAGCTTGCAAACAAACATACATAAAATATAGAAAACACAGTTCATCCAGGTACAAAAATAATACATTATGAATAATCTCTTTAAACAGAACGGTCTCGATTAATACAGCCTGCACATTTCCCTTTAATTCTTTGAAGAAAATAAAACAAAGGAGTGTTGCAAATCATTCAGAGAAAGAAAGCAGTATTTTGGTAATTCCTGGCAAATACTGCATTTATAGTATATGATCATCCACATACAGATCCCACATATCTTAGCATATCCATTATGAGACATACAGCATTTGAAGAGTCTGTTAATGGTTCTTAGGGACTGTTTTATCTTAAGGGTATTTGGTCTAAGGATTTAAGAAATGAGGTCACTACATGGATTTTCTGTTTTGTACATCAAATGCCCTTTAAGACACAAACAACATGCATGACAGGAGCTTTCTGCCTCAATAAAACACCACATTAACATGAAATACTTAGTCAGTGTCATATTCTCTGATTCACGTATACTAAGAATTTTAAGTAGACTTGCATAGATTTCTTTGAAGTTACACGAAAGGTTGCATCACTGCAGAATGTAAAGAGATCACCTGATGTTGCATACAGTGACAACACAGATAGCACTTTCCTATAAAAAAAATATACATTTTTCAGCAAATGAAGTGGACAGAGCTATGATCAACCATAAGTTTGGTTTCATGCATTCTTTAAACGACATCACCACCACAATATTGAAAATAACCTGTATCCCAAAATCTCATCTCACATTATTTTCCAACACAGACTCCCAGAAATACTTTTATATTCATACATAATTCCATACAAAGAAAATTTATAAAGCATTTTCTTAAAACAATATTACATAGATTAAATATTCTCCTAAGAGCTTTGCAAAACAATCTAAATTGTGAGCTGAACAAATATGTGTCGTTTTCGGTTTTGGTTTGCCATTTTAATATGATGACAGCTCTATTGTACATCTCAAACACTTATGTGCTATTTGGGTAGATTGGGGTGGTCACAAGGCGGTAGAGGTCAACTTTTTGAGACCACGGCGCTGTGCTAGTGTGGAGCAACCCACCGGCTCCAGTACGGGAGGAACATTTCTGTTTAGAGCTAAATAGGTGGCTGCCATTGCCTCCTGAAGTAAAGAGAGAAAAGAAAATGAAAAACAAGAAGTGTGTCAAAAACAAGGTTTAAAGACACATTTCATGTACAAATTTGATTTCTCTAGAATCTAAAATGGAGGTCACACGGAAAATACATTTGTGCCCCACTGCTGATGTCATTACCAATTTCACATTGAAACCATTATGCCAATACAAACCTTGACTAGATGAGGGGCGTCCTGTCGGTTGAGTTGAAATTTGGGCAGTTTGTCTTTGTTGATTATCCATGGGTGACGAAGTACCTGAGCAGCTGTCAATCTTTGATGAGGGTCAACGTGAAGCATTTTTGATACCAGGTCCTGTCAGTAATATCAAAGATCAAAGTGCACAGATTTAACACATCTGTATGTTTAGCTATCTTGGAAAATATCTGGCTCTCAGAGCAATTTTGGCTCAACAAACGGCGTAAGGATGTTGTGACCGTAAAGTTCAACCAATAATAAATGGGTAGTTCTGTTTGAGGAAACATTTTTGATTAAAAAAAATCTGCTTGTAATGCTAGTGGAACAGAAATTACACTTTAAATTAGCATCCATAAAGAAAAAGGGAATTGCTTGAAGAAAAAGAGAAACTGACCTTTGCCTCAATCGATACAGAATTCCAGAATCCACCTTTCAACGAGAATTTCCCACTGCCGATCCGAGCCAGAATCTCTTCTGGTGTGTCATTGGTGCCATTAGCAAATGGGGTGAACCTATGGGTGGAATATGATCGATGGATTTTTAGACTGACATTATAATGTTGTGTTTAAGACCAATGCAAAATCATTTGCGTTAGAATTTCAAGAGTGACTTGTTTAGACATTACCCTGCGAGCATGGTGTAAAGAAGAACTCCAAGACTCCAGATATCACATGCTGCATCATATCCTTGCTTCTTCAGGACCTATGAGGATCAAGAAATCAGAATATATATATGTAATGTTGAACACGTTTATAAATACATCTTAATATGTTTCTTTAACAGGTACCTCTGGAGCGACAAAGTTAGCAGTGTAGCACGGTGTCATCAGCAGTCCATTTTCTGCTCTGAGCTGTTTGGCGAAGCCAAAATCACAGATCCTGATGGACTCCGGGTTCCCCGATTCATCCACATAGAGAATGTTACTGGGCTTCAGGTCCCTATGTACTACCTACAAGCAATGTGCCAATCACTCGACCAGAATAAACTTAAATAGAGCAAATGTCTTTCAAATGTTTAGATGACGTTACAGGATGTTCTTACCCCTTGGGCATGTAGGTACTCAACAGTCTTTGTGATGGTGTGGAGCACAGCACTGGCCTCTTTCTCCGAAAAAAACTTCTGTCTGAGGATTTTATCCAGTAGTTCTCCACCTTTCATCAGCTCTGTGACCAGATACACCGAATGCCCTTCATCATACACCTGTAAACAAACACAGGCAGAAGATGGGACAACCAAGACACGCCACAGAGGTTTCGGTCCCCTATTATCATTTACTTCAAACACGCAAATCTTACTCACATCTTTCAGGGTGATGATGTTTGGATGTTGTCCGTATCGCAGGAGTATCTCAACCTCCTCCGTTGGATCCCTCCTGTCCTTATTTATAATCTGCAATGCGATCAGAATCACTGAAATCACTTCTATTCTTTATTGCACAAGACAACTTTCTCTTTCTTTATCTGTATACACATACAACTGACACTTTCAATCAAGCTAGTGTGCTGCTTACCTTAACAGCATACTCCATGCCTGCGCTCTTCTGCACACAGCGCTTGCAGATGGAGTACGAGCCCACGCCAATGTCTTCTCCAACATCATATACATCGGTAAACTGCATTGTACTCCTGTTGGGTTGCTGCACAAAATACACAGTTTATTCCTCTGTGTTTTGATGTTACAGATGAAAAGGAGTGAGTGAATGATGGGAGTATACCTGCAGTATGCTGCTCATATTGATGTTGCTCTGAATGGGCGGCTGGCTCTCCTCTTCTGTTCCTGTGGCAACAAAACTGAACCCTCTGAAAAGCTGATGAGCATTAGCACTTGGAGGGACACCTGGAGAGTCTGGGATAAAGAAAAGAGGAAATATTGAGTGTCACCCGATTGTTGCAACCAGAGTTGCAACCAGAGGTAGTACCTCACTCACCTCGTGGGGTTTTGGCTGTGAACTCTGAGTCAAAGTACAATGTGTCGTCTGGCCTCCCGATGGCTGGCTTAAAGGGAGGATGAATTTCCCTCCTGAATAATTTCTAGATCAAAAAATATTTTCATAAAAAGGAAACTGAGCAAGAGCCATTAGCATGAAAATTCTATTTGCCTTCAATATATATAGATAGATAGTGTATATATTTATAGATTCAATATACCTTCATATCTGGCATTGAACTAAACAGACCAGACCTTTTCTTAAAACACTTACATTCCAGTCAATGGTGGAAAAGAATGAATGCCTCTTGATCTCTTCTACTCCATCAGGTCCTGCTCCTGAAATCCCAATACTGCATTTAATTAAGTGACACAGATTTTCCGAAGCACAAAATTGGTCTAACACAACCAAATTTATTCAGCATAAAAACTGATTATTAAGTCTCATCCTCACCTAAGCGGTTGCCAGGATTGCGCTTGAACAGATTCCGGAGCAAAGACTGGGCGTCAAGGCTGAGAAACTGAGGCATGCCGAGCTTGGCCCTGCAGGTACAAAATACAGCATCAGTGAAAAGACTGCTGAAGTCAATAAAATCAGTATCCCAAGTCAAGAATACTCACTTTAAGATCA
Source organism: Triplophysa dalaica (assembly GCF_015846415.1). Classification (NCBI taxonomy): domain Eukaryota; kingdom Metazoa; phylum Chordata; class Actinopteri; order Cypriniformes; family Nemacheilidae; genus Triplophysa; species Triplophysa dalaica. The sequence goes on from NC_079545.1 coordinate 16,440,554, forward strand.
TTGTCATAGTCTCCTTGCGGTCTTTCCCTTGAAATGGAAGGGTTCCCGTCAGCATTTCGAACTAAGGATGTAGAAAAGATCAATGTTTTACAAAGTTTATATTAGAAAATTTAACAGACACTAAATTACATTTTTCAGGTGTGTAACAATACACGAAAGATATTCTGGCAAGACATTACGACAAGTTTGCATTTGTTAATAATTAGTTAATGCTTTAGGTAACATTGATTAATACTTCTGCCGCATTTACGAATACATTTTTACAATCAAAAATTGTAACTGTTAACTTAAGCTAAAGCACCATGAACTAACAAGGATAAATTAAAGCTGAAAAACTATATTGCTTTTTGTTAGTTCATGTTAAGGCCAATATTCTTTTCATAACCCCACCATTAGCACGCCGTAGGACCACCAATCTGCACTGTGGGTATGGCCTCTGCGGTTGACTACCTCTGGTGCCATATACTCCACTGTACCACAGAACGAGTATGCCTTGTTGTCATGGTCTGCGGACTCTTTACTCAAGCCAAAATCTACATACCACAAATATAGACAGAGCAACAGATTGAAACAAATACTTATTGTAAGACTAACACAAAAAAATAATGCTGGTCAAAGCTTCGAATACAAATATGAGTTTATGATGAAACATATACCTGTAAGTTTAATGTGTCCTTCCACATCCAAGAGAATACTGAAGGAGCACAAAATTTAGATCAGAAAGATTCTTTAAAACTTTTTAAAAAGTTATGTAGCCATTATCATCGGTTACATTTTTGTTACTTCTTTGGACCATAAACGGTACTAAACGTGAAGTCTCTGTTAATAGCCAACTCGAAAGTTTGCTATTGTACTTTGAGTTACATATCATCACTTTTAACTTATTACATGAGTGAGAAAACATACTTTTCAGGTTTGAGATCTCTGTATATGATTCCCAATCCATGCAAATGGTCCAAAGCCAAAGCCAGCTCAGCAAGATAGAACTTAACATCCTCCTCTGTAAACATAACCTAAATGAAAATACAACAGAAGAGTGTTAACAAGAGTTGTTATTATTTGTTAAAGTAGACGGTAGGAATCGGGTAATTTACCTCTTTGGAGAGGCGAGTAAAGAGATCTCCTCCTCTGAGAAAGTCCAGAATAAGGTAAAGTTTACCTTCTGTCTGAAATGCTGATGAAAAAATAAGAGACTTCTAATTGTATTTCTATGTTCCTATATTTCACTTGGCTAAAAAAGAATATATCTTTTATTTTATTTATTTAACATCGATTTTTCAACCTCATGTTTTCAATTTCTATACTGTTTAACAACATCCAACTACAAACGTTTATTTTGACATTAAATTAAACTTGAAAAGTCAGTGTACTAACTAATAGACCCCAATGAACTTACATCTGGTTGGGGGATGTCAATGACTCACCATAGTGCAGTTTAACAATGAAAGGATGGTTGACCTCAACTAGGATGTCTCTCTCCATCTTCGTACGCACTCGATCTCGTACTAAAACCACAAACACACATACATACATAATATTAATCCTCAAAAACCTTTTACAGTGTGTATACGTGAAAGCGTAAAAAGATTAAACTACATTGATCATTAACAACCTTAAATGATGTTAAATGTCATTTTTTATATATCCGAGTACATTCCCAGACATCAATGAAGTTAGAGATTCGATTTGTTTGATGAGATGAAAATTTGTATTTTTCCTGTTAATGCAGACAAACACAGACCTTTCAGAGTGGCTTTCTTTAACACTTTCATAGCATACAGCTGTCCGCCATCAGGTCCTGTTATCTTCTTGACAAGGAATACCTGCACAAACACACAACATTGCTACACCGAACTAAAAGCGACACAACCTGACATCATGAATGGAAACGTTACTAACAAAAATAATAATTTCATAGTATCTTAACAGTCAATCTTACCTTGCCAAAAGAGCCCTGGCCCAGTACTTTACAGAGCTCAAACTGACGTGGATCTGCTTTTTCAGAGCCCTCCTTGACAACGTGAGTGATGTTGATCTCCTTGACCAAGCCCTCATCCTATGGAGAAGAGATATTAGATATGCTATGACATCAACCACTTAGACATGCAATACCACACCAAAAATAACCAAACACACAAAATATGAATTCTTCCTCTTTTTTTTTGATTTTAGACACATTATCACAACAGCAGTGCAACTTCACTTCATCACATCAAACACAAACTCATGCATGCCCACAAAATGTTATAGAATCCAACAACCATAAAATTGCATATGATAAAATGAGTCAGGCAAACACACACACAGACACGCACACACACAGGAGGAGGAGGAGGTTGGTGGCCTGGATGGCTGGTGTTTCTGCAGAGATGCAGTGAGCCAAAGCCTGTGAAGGAAAGAGATAGTAAACACACAAAAGGAATAAAGGATACACACACGCAGAGTTTTGTAGAGCAGTGAAGGATTAAACCTGAATAGATGATCAACTAGCCAGAAATTAGCAGGAGAACAACTATTAAGGGAGAGAGAGAGACACAAGTAGGACAATAGAGAGATGGAAAACTTGTGAGTAGCAATTGTATTGTGCTCCACTGCTGTGGTCAGCCTGAGCATTCAATGACCCATTCAAAAACATTACATCTGCTGCTGGTCATACTGCCAAAGTCATCTCAACATCTGATCTTCGAAGCGCTCTAAAAGTGTTATTTATTTATTAACACTTTACGAACTATAAAGACACAAGAAGCAGGAGGTGTGATTTTTTTCTTGAAAAATGGTGATGGGTGACAATCATGTTTAATGTGGTCAAAAGATGTCAATATCTACCACAGGGGTAAAACAAAAATGACAGAAAGGGAGAGAGGACAGAGTGAGGCAAGAAGACAGTTTGACAAAAAAAGTCACGGTGCCATTCAACTTACTGTGTCAGCATGCAGAAATTCCACTTTCTATTGTAGCGACGCTACATTTAAAACCACATTCAGGTCAAATATCCTTTATATTCAACACACCATGTTCTTGACTTTACCATCTTTTTTTTGGAGAGTGTTAAATCTAATTAATAATGCATTCTTCCATTTCTCTAGCAGCTCATCCAACAAGCACACACACGCAAAACGCTTGGATATTTATGATAAGTTAAAACTTGAGGAAGCATTCGATACACAAAAAAAAACTGTGTCAACTATAAAAAGAATCAGCCAATTATAGAGGAATGTGATGAATTCATAATTAGGGACACAGATGTCATACCAATGAATAATTTATCAACAATTGACAATTTGTGGTCAAATGATCCCAGACCCAGACACAATAGAAAGCTGTCACTTCCTGTGACACTACATGTGGTTTCATTTCAATAACTTAAGTTGAAACACACAACTTAGCCCACTCAACAGAAAGAGTCGATTGATATTCAAATATCTGCTCCTTTGCATTAAACCTGCTGCTTTGCATAAAATACTGTTTTTTTATGAAGATCCGAAGAAATGACAACTGAAGGATTTATTTTGAATGCACATTCTTATTTTATTTGATGCACATATAAAATATGACGACACTGATGCTGAAATATCATTGTGAAAATGGAGAAACAAACGGAGATCTGAGAACTTGAACACAAAGGCTTGGATCGGTGGACTGATTTTTATTAATTGAAATGTGAGAATGTAAGCAGATCTCTGAAGATTATAACTAAAGAGTAACGGAGGATAATAACTGAGGGACACCCCACGACAGGAACAGGAAATAAGCGTGGGCGTTACACACACCACATGGAGAACTTGACTCTCTGCTACCCTTCCTCCAACACATAACACTAACAGGACTAAATAGCTGTATATGAAATGTAGCAACACAGTGTTTTGGGTCACATGACCTATAAAGGCTTTCAGAAAGGTTTCTCCTGGCTTGGTGGAAAGTAAAGCTCAGCTTTAAGTGAACGCTGGACATCCTCATTGTCCTACTGGCTGTTTACTATGCCACTCATCCAGCAGCAGGAAATCAATAAAACCAAGGTCTCCTCGGAGATGGGAAATGTGATGTTAAAAGCCTTCCACATTTCATAGGAAACATTGCTTTGTATTCAAAGATGAAGAAAATAACAATGGGTCAAAATCAAACGAAGCTGTAAATGAAAGGCTTTCCAAGTAAACCGCAAGGATTCCATGAAGTCAAAATATTGATTACATAACAAGCATATGCCTGTAAAACTGGATCTCTTTAAAATTAGGAGAAGCGCACCCAATCAAGTACACATTAAAAAATACAAGTGATACTTAATATATAAACAACTTTGTTAGTACATGTGTGTGTGTTGTATTTAAATATGTTTTAAACTTACTTGAACAGGACCGTCGTCTTCTAACATGGAGTCATCCTATAAAACACATTAAATAAAATGATCATGTTATTTTAAAGAAACACACAGTAAAGCTCATACAAACAAAGTTCATTGGATAGGCCTAAAATTGCGATCAGACTCCATTAAGGAAAGAAGAATCATTTAAATTGTTGCAAATCTCTATTGTTGTAAATATTATGGGGGATATGACAATTTTAACTTTAGTGGGTGTAATGTTAACATGTCATGAAATCACATGACGACCTTTATTGACAAAATAGTCAAATGTATAAGATTGACTGATTTACGTAGTCACAGACTTTGTGATTATTTATAGGCCACACATAAACAGGAGACTAAAAGCGTGCAGCGTAGGTTGGCTATTCTCAAACCATGGGATTAGTCTGGACCAAACGGAAGTTAATTAGGGAAATAGTATGCAAGGTCTGAGGGCCACAAGAGCTGCTGTACCTATGGGGCTTCAACAACTTAATGTGATATTTTAGCACTTGGCTTACCATTTCTTCCTGTATACATTATCCAGGAAAATAATGTATTGCAGATAAATACATACCATGTATATTGTTTTACTCTGAAAAAGAATGCTTAGATAAATAGGAGATAACTATACTCCCTCATCTTTTTAACATTTAATATTAATATTTAATTTATAGAAACATCTGGATTAACAAAAAAATTAAAACCGACAAAATCCATAGTGGATGGGAAAGTAGTGGCAGTCTAAGTGCCAGTAAATTAAATTTACAATAGAGGAAAACATCCCTATTAATTTTACAGTGCTGAATGGAAGTTAGCCAGTTGCTTTTTTAACGACAAAGGCTATCTTGGATGAGTTGTATAACGCTGTAAACTGGCTACATGCCATTGTAAGGTATAATACCCACATATTTTGGATACCTAAGGCGTTCCCAACACGATTAACGCCCAAACTGCGCTGTGGGTAGGTTTGCAATAACCAACTCGCTAGGTTTAAGGACGCAGCCTATCGACCCCTTATTGCCCAATGAGTCCTAAAGTAAAACTTCAACCTGCTTGTGTCCATTTTAAAACAGAAACGAAGCATGTAAACCTGCACACACACACACACACACACATATGAACACACAATCCTACTGAACTTGTCTGGTCAAGCCCTGCTGCCTCGGCGTTGACATTTTTCGATGGTTTACATACCCAACCTTTACCAAGTACACTTTGATCTCGCCTGAAGTTGCAGTAAAAAAACTAACTCGGTTTTTAAAAGAAAGGCGTCGCATTCTCTTGATTCTTGGATTTTATTGTGGATTTTGTGCTCGCCTTCTGAGTTATAAGAAACGCAACTTGTATGCGTTGGCACTGCTGAAAAAACGGACGTAACGTTAGAGTATTTGTCCATCAAAGGCTTTTACATTCCTCTAATTTATATGACACAGAATATCGGATTAAATGTGATCTCACTCAACCAGCACTTAACTGTGTGCCTCGCCGCTGTAAACACAACGCAACTTACCTCGTTTACCAAATGGCCCACGGGTAACTTCTGCCAGGGGTCCGCGAACTGTGCCAAAGGCATCTTCAGATCACGATGATTAACTTACGATCACACTGTGACGCCGTGAAGTGATTTGACACTGTCACTGTAAACTTGCACTAAAGGGTCCCGTTAAGAGGCGGAAACTTGTACGGCGCGTAAATAAAAGCCCGACTCAGCTCAAATGCGTTCCAGGTAAGTGATGACTTTTAAAGTTCTCTAATTCCCTTCATGCACTCCTTCGACAATAAAATCCAAATATGTTTTTTTAACAGCAGAATATTCCACTTCCTTTTCTCCTAAACATGGCGTCGCCGTCCTGTTCACCTGTCTGTCAGAACGAGGCAAGAGGTACGTCATCATACGTCGTCATCGTGTCCGCCCCCTGGTACCACCCATGTAGGGGTACGTTGATCAAAGTTTGTAGATATGCTTAAATTCAGGTGTGGGACATTTAAAATGCGCAAAGGGGTATTTAAAGGAATAGTTCTATCAAAAATATTTATTCACCTTCATGTAGTTCAAACTGCTAAAGAGTCTTCAGTGGAACAGAGGGAAAAAATATTTTGAGAAATGTGTCAGTGATTTTGTGTCCATACAGTGGAAGTCAACGGTGCCAACGCTGTTTGGTCGCCAACATTATTCAAAGTATCTTCATTTGTGTTCTGCAGTAGAAAGTAGATGTTTGGAACGACATTAGGGGGTGAATATATAAAAGCTGTTTTTCCACAACGCTATAGCCGATAAATATTTATCCAATAGTATCAGACGGCTTAACAAAAAGCAGATTTCAGGATTGTTTTATTCTCACTTTCAACTTTTTTGACGGCCAGTTTATTCTGACCCATCTTCCATTGTTTTCTTTTAAACACACACAATGCATCTAGATCGCACATACATAACATATTTTATATCTTTATTTTTTAGATGTATGGTATAAAGACCTCATTAGATAACACATACATTGGCTGATCTTGTTGACTCCTCATTCTTTTCAACAAGGCATAAAGGCTTGACCTGTGACCCTGGCACCCCTAACATGGGCATTGCCAATTGAGACCTTATATACCCAGGTAACATTGTTCATAACAAAATCATTGTCTAATAATAAATATGTGACAACAAAGACCTGGTTTTAAGTAAACGTGAAGGAAAGGATGAAAATATATTCAGCATATTTATAGTTTTCTTTTTTAAGCCACAGTTTATTTCAAATCATGAATCTTGATTTATTCTGTTTTTTTGTTACACATCAAATCTATAAATGAATCTAGTAGGGACAGATTTCATTTACAACGGATGCAAATAAAACACACCATTTTAAACCCCATAAATATTAGTTTACAATGTTATGAATAAATTCCCTTTCAGAAAAAAACAGGACGTTGGGTGTACAGAGCTTCAATAAAGATATGGTTGCTTTTATCTGATAACTTGACTGCAGTTTGCACTCTCCTGTTAACATAAAGAGAGTGAAATGTATGTGCATGTCTGTAATGACTTCACTTTGAGTGAAGTTCTCTGTAATCATTTAAGCAGGAGGCACTGGACTCCCTTAGGATGTATTAAAAATGACATGCCAAATACCACCATGTTTCCTTACACATTACATGCGATTTCCAGTGCGATCAAAAAAATATTTTTTGGGCAATTACTATTTTATTGCAGTGTTTAGAAATGAAACTTTTAAAATTTGCATCTTGTAAAAGGGAGGAAGAATGGAAAATAAGTTATGCTCAACTCTTCTTATGAAGAGAACAAGAAAACAAGGTAATGACAATGTGAAATGAGGCAACTTGTCACAATGTGGCCATTAGATCTTTCTGGGTTACCAAAAAACAGTGTCTCTGAAACCAAAAGCCACATAAAGGGTGTAACATTTTACTATGATGTGCGCTCGAATAGGACAGTATTATCTTTTAGGAGGCCGATTGGGATGCAGAAAGGTGTTTTAGCTGACGGACTTGAGCTTGCTCCAGGGATTGGTGCCACGGACTTCCAATGGAGGGTTATTGAAGAAGATGTGATTGCACAAATCCTCCAGTGGAGGCTCAGGGTCTGTCGTGGCAAATTGAGCAGCGTCCTCAATCTCCTTTCTAACCTCAACATCAATCTCCTGCAAACAAGTTTTACTGTTTAGTGAAAAAAAATGGTCTATTGGGATATTAGACTTTACCAGAGTCGATGTCGATTTTGAGTCGATGTCTATGCATTCTAACCTTAAGCTCCTCCACGCTGGCCATGTTGTTGCTTAACATGCGATCCTTCAGCAATGAGATAGGGTCGCTCTTACTGCGCACTTCCTGGATCTCCTCGCGCGTGCGGTAGCTACAGAAACAAAGTTGGATAAGGTGGACAAAGGTTGAACTGTCGTTTATAGCTCTAATAGAAAAGTGCATGTTACATAATGGGATACCTAAGATCTATTACACTGATAATAGTTAAAGCCACGCTAGTTAAAAAATCCAATCCAGTGTTACAAGAAAAGGGTTTAGATAAGTAATAGTAAGGTATAAGGGTACGAAGCTATTCTACCTGACTCCTGGATCACTCATACTGTGACCATGGTATCGATACGTCTGCAGCTCCATCAAAATGGGTCCCTGTTTGATAAGGTTCAGGTATCATGTTATTATAATTTTCTTCTTATTTATATTTTGTGAGATTCTTTAAAGATGTTGTTTATATACTGCAATCACAGCTCACCTTTCCTGATCTGCAGTGTTCAGCAGCAAATTTGGTAGCCTCCCTCACACAAAGGACATCCATACCATCTACCTACATTACCACAGAAGAGCAACAAATCAGAGTAATTTCTGTGCATTATTTATTCAACACAGGTCTCATGCAAAGCAAGGATATATTAGTTTACTAAAACTTTCCTGTTCATTGAAATCAAATCAAATATTGACCTAAACATTTTTTGGGAAAAACTTAGCCCAAGGAAAAATTGAAATGTTGCCTCAAAAATAAACTGAAGTAAGTTTAAAGCAGTGAAATTATAACAATAATCAAAAACTAAAATAAAATGTATTAATCTTATATAGCAACATAAAAAATAAACGAATAAATTATAAAATGACAAAAGCATTTATCAAAATTGCCAAAAGTTTAACTAAACTATTAATAAAATTAAAATAAGAACTATAATAACTCTGATCCATCCATCCTTCCATCCATTTTCTTCCGCTTATCCGGGTCGCGGGGGCAGCAGTCTAAGCAGGGATGCCCAGACTTCCCTCTCCCTAGACACTTCCTCCAGCTCTTCCGGGGGGACACCGAGGCGTTCCCAGGCCAGCCGTGAGACATAGTCCGTCCAGCGTGTCCTAGGTCTTCCCCGGGGTCTTCTCCCGGTGGGACATGCCCGGAACACCTTCCCGGGAAGGCGTCCAGGGGGCATCCGGAAAAGATGCCCGAGCCACCTCAGCTGGCCCCTCTCGATGTGGAGGAGCAGCGGATCTACTCTGAGCTCCTCCCAAGTGACCGAGCTTCTCAACCTATCTCTAAGGGATCGCCCGGCCACCCTGCGGAGAAAGCTCATTTCGGCCGCCTGTATCCGGGATCTTGTCCTTTCGGTCATGACCCACAGCTCATGACCATAGGTGAGAGTAGGAACGTAGATTTACCGGTAAATCGAGAGCTTTGCCTTGCGGCTCAGCTCCTTCTTCACCACGACAGACCGGTACAGCCACTGCATTACTGCAGAAGCTGCACCGATCCTTCCCTCACTCGTGAACAAGACCCCCAGATACTTGAACTCCTCCACTTGAGGCAGGAACTCTCCACCTACCTGAAGTGAGCAAGCCACCTTTTTCCGACTGAGAACCATGGCCTCAGATTTGGAGGTGCTGTTTCTCATCCCAGCTGCTTCACACTCGACTGCAAACCGTACCAGTGCATGCTGAAGGTCCTAGTCTGATGGGGCCAGCACGATGACATCATCCGCAAAGAGCAGAGATGAAATCGTGTGGTCCCAAACCCAAAGGGCAGCCCTGCCGGAGTCCAGTTCCCTCCACCGGGAACAAGTCTGACTTACTGCCGGCAATGCGAACCAAGCTCCTGCTCCGGTCGTACAGGGACCAGATAGCCCTTAGCAAAAGGTCCCGAATCCCATACTCCCGGAGCACCCTCCACAAGATGCCGCGAGGGACACAGTCGATTGCCTTCTCCAAATCCACAAAACACATGTGGATTGGTTGGGCAAACTCCCATGAACCCTCAAGCACCCTGGAGAGGGTGTAGAGCTGGTATATAATAACTCTGATGCAAAATTAATCTGAATGCATGAAGAAAGGTTCCATGCCAGTGGCATGTGTGTGTGTCATACCCTCAATCCAGGAATGAAATCGCCTCTCTTATAGTAGTCGGTGCTAGCAGCCGCTCTCTCCACGGATGTGCCCATGCCGTACTTGTTATTCTCACAAATGAAAATGCAGGGTAGTTTCCACAGAGATGCCATGTTGTACGTCTCAAAGATCTGACCCTGCAGAAACACAATGTAATAAGGTTCAATATACAACAAATACAAGAATGTACAACAAATACATTTGAACCTCTCAAACACGCATCATCATGTTATTTCAATGGTACACAGGGACTGTAAATCTACTATGTAGTTTTACTAGGAAATGTTAAAGGGGTGCTGCAACGATGTGTCATGCATTCCGACTTCTTTACAATGTTAAACGTGCTGTCTTCTCATGCTTAACATGGTCAACTTATCAGAAAACGAGTTGGGCGTATTACGTAGTATTTCTGTGCTCAATACACTCCCCTAGCAATCTTACAGGTTTCAGAAAGTTTTTTAACAATTTTTCTTAGTCCGTTATTGGACAATTCTCCTGGAAAAGCATGCGGGCATGCCCACGCGGCAGCATGGAGAGCAGGAGAAGGAGAATGTGCAGACATTACATTTCACTTGTGTGCAGAAGAGAGCATATTTTCACAAAGTTCAGTTGTTTGTTTGATCACTGCATTTGGGTGATAAATGTAATATAAACGGTGGATATAACGCTGGATTTGGAGATCGTTTGAAACTGATATATGGAGCCGCCCCAGCGCTAAAAGATGCCGGACATGAACCGCATGCGGTGAGTGAAACTGATGTCTGTGTTTTGGCGCCGTATGATTTTGGAAGTAATAGTACAGCTTTATCTATCTTTTATAAATGTGATCAAACTAAATACTCGAAGAATACTCGATTCGAAGAAACAACGTATGCAATACTACTGTATATGTACTCAAGATTAATATGAGATTGGTTGAAACCCCGTGTCAGGGTCGCTTTAAGAGGCAAAGTAGCCAAACTGAATTTTTGGAGGTACGTGAAAGTGAGATGGGACTTGCCTGATTTGCAGCACCATCACCATAAAGAGAGACGCACAGTTCATTTTTGCCCTGGTATTTGCAAGCCAACGCTACACCTGCTCCAAGAGGAACCTGGGATATCAAAATCAATGTAAGTTACATGGCATTTAGTTGTAAACTAAACTTTTAAAGGTAGTATATAAATCATTCTATTTCAAGAGGGTTCATTTCAAATACCTGAGCTCCCACAATTCCATTTCCTCCATAGAAATGTTTAGTGTACATGTGCATAGACCCTCCTTTTCCTTTTGCAATACCTCCTCTACGACCTGATGGAGAAATAAGATACAGAAGAGGGGTAAATCAATAGAAAAAAAGCAGAACAATTAAGGAAACAAATTATTACCATACAAAACCGGGGTACACATTTTGTTCTCACCAGTGAGCTCAGCCATGATCTCCCGAACCGTGCCCCCTCTTGTGAAGGTATACCCGTGGGCACGGTAGGCTGTGATAAGATGATCTGATAGGTTAATACCTGACTCGATACCCATCGCACATGCTTCCTATTGGAGGACATAATGGATTTGTAAAACCGTCCAGAATTTATACATGTGCGTAAATTAAATAGGTTTTCCACCACATGAATGAAGACTATTCGTACACTTAATGACCAAATATGCACTGGCAAATAAAAGTGTTATGTTTTTACTTACTTGTCCATCATAAAGGTGGCAAAAACCTCTAATGATCTTCTGCTTGTACAACTGATCAGCTTTAAGTTCCATGCGTCTTATGGTCTGCATGGTGCGGTAGTAATGAAGCCCCTCTTCTCTTGTAAGCACCGCTTGCTGGGGTGGACCCTCCTCCAGCTTATGCAAGTCACATTTCTGACAAACAACAGAAATTATTAGCAAGCAATATAAAATGCTTATTCTATAATTATCTGCAAGCTGAATAATTAAGCATTGATGTATGGTGCAAAAATAATCGAAATATTGAGAAAATCGCCTTTAAATTTGTCCATCAGAGGCGCTGTAGCAGGCTGTTGCTAAAAAGAAACAGGTTTCTTTTGACGCTCTCTATTAGGGCTGAAACGATTAGTCGACATTGTCGACAAATATTCTTGTTGTCGAGTAGTCGTTTCATTACGTGATTTAATTTAAGGGCCTGCAATATCACAATTTGAACGCAACGGCACTGTAGCGGTAGAGTGTACTGCAGCCTCTCCAAATGAAATCGCAGTAGAAGGACACACAGCGAGATTATGGTGGAGTACAGACGAATGTGAACAAGTAAAGTGTGGGAAAGCTTTACCAAATTGAAAACAAAAAATGCGGTTGTGTGCAATGCATGCAAGGCGGAACTTGCCTTTCTCGGCAGCACAACCTGCATGCTGGAGCATTTAAAAAGGAAACATCCCGGAGGAGGAGAGAGGTGAGTGTTCACTATGTAGAGCTAACTTTGTTTTGCAGAAGTATAAAGCTTTGATCGAGCTTAGGAGTCTGTTTTGATTATTATAAAACTATAAGGTATTAAATAAGAGGAAAATGATTATAAGAGAGGGACGTTAAGTGATAGGAGTCTTATATCTTGAATTTATTTTAAAAATATTTTCTTCTGATACTTGCTCTTTTTCATTAACTCTTACACCGACATTGATGATTTATCTCGTCATTAAAAAAAAAAAAAAACGGTTCCCCGCCAAAGACGATTTATTACGGCAATCAGTGTTTATACTGTTGTACAGCAGATGCCGCTGTTACACACCTTTGGGAAAAAGTACTGAATCCCAGAACCTAGAACGTATACTTCTTATCGGTTATTAATGATTGTCCTGAGTGTAATCTTAGCAAAATCTTTGATAAAAATGTTAAATATCTCAGCTTTTTAATCATATTGATGCATTTTTGAAGAAACCTACCCACATCTAAGTAGTGATAAAAAAGAACAAATGAAGATTGAAGAATACGGTTTCCTTTTTTTTAAAGCAGAGACTCTGTTCCTTCATAGGACATATTGTTTGTCCATAAATTCTTTACAGAAAATGTACTGTGAGCCATGAAAGTTTTGTTAAAATGTGAAAGATTTAAATTGAACTGTTGTCATATAAATGCTGCTCAATGCTTCTGTCAAGAGATTTGTTTGCATTTAAAAAAAAAATGTTTTATTTTTATTTAAAGGTTTGTAGAGAGTATTTGTGTGATTCGAGTTGGACAGAATCAGCAAACTTAAAGAGGGTAACCAGTTGGTTTGAAGTTCATTAAAACAAAAGCTGAATAGATTTTAATCATTACGTAAATGATGTATAACTCAATGTTTAAATTAGTTGCAAAAGCTGAATAATCATTCAAACGTACCAATTAGTCATTGAAACATTAGTCGATTAATCGGTCTAATAATCGTTAGGTTAATCGACTATCAAAATAATCGCAAAATAATCGCTAATGTGATAAAACTCACCTTTATGTCAAAGGAGGCCTGAGGGGTGAAGTCTGCATATGTCCTGGCTGATACCACCACTCTAGCTCCCTATGAAAACATAGTTTTTACTTAAAAAAAAAAAACACATACAATTTGCGGTCACATGGACACATACACATGTAACAGGTAATGAAATCTTAACTAAAATAAAAAGCACTCTGTCAAAACCAAATCCAACTGAAATAGAACGTTTCTGCACTAATCCAACCACACAATCAACTTTATTATAATACGTATTCTTTTAAAACAAGGTAAAAAAACTTCACCACAATAAGAAATGTGAACCAGTATCAAATCTAAAATCCCTTCCTGAAAATTTGATGTTGAAAATATACGGTGCATGTCATATTCTGACTCTCCAGTGGCTTTGAATGTGTCCGATTACTGTGGGTTTGCGTGTGAAAAACAGACAGTGAGATAAACCACCTCTTTATTCCAAAACCAAATGCACACTTACAAACATCCAAAATGCACTTTAAATAAATCTGCAACAGAGACAACGAATCCGAAAAATAAATCTATAATAGTGATTAAAGACTCTTCCTGGAGTGTTGTGATTTAAAAGAAACCTCTGGAATATTGAGTGTGAACTTGCTCTGGGGTAAGGGGAGGGGTCAATCATGCAAGACTGTGAAAGAGACAGTTATATATAGTTTATTATACAGGGGCTGCCAGTACTCACAGCAAGCTGTGGCTCTGGTAAGGGAGTCTCTTCAGCCTGGGTGTGGGTGTTGTCTGGGCGTTGTGAGAAGGAAATATCAGGGCTCTGATGGCTCATGCCTAGAGGGGGCAACTGGACACAAGGGGGTCTGTGCTGGTAATGTTGGTACTGCTATCAGTCGCTGTCTGGGTTAATTCTGTTTTGCTGGGGTTGGGACCTGCAACCCTTTCTTCACATATGGGGTTTGTTGAAAGCTGGTCTCTAATATAGTTATCTGCCATTTTGGAAGCTATCCTAGATTCTACTACAGGACCTCTGTCTGATTCTGGACACATATTAAATAATTCCCCCGCGGAAGCTAATGGGACTGATGATGCTACAAAACCTTTACTCTCGGGTATACCTGATGTAGACTCTGACAAATGTATATTCAGTGCAGATACTGTTTTGACCTCATTCTCTACGTATTCTAAGGAAGATTGAGATTCTGTTGATTTTCTGCATTTTATGTCTGTTGAAGAAGTTTCAGAGTTAAGTGTGATCTGTGCTGATGAAAGGGAAAGTGTTGGGATGTGTTTAGTGCCTGACAGGGATACTTGAGATTGTGAAGGTAAGTGTGGATCTTTAAGGAGAGGTGGGACAGGGACATTGGGATCTGTCAAATTAGCATGTTCGCCCTGGACTGCCAAGAGCTGGAGGACGGCGCGGCAAGTGGAGGACTGCAAAAAGAATGGCAGGTACATAAGTCACTCCAGAGACTCAGACTTAAGTCAGCAGGTAGGCCATTAAAAGAGAATGTTCAAAAACATCTCAGAGGACAAGGAGACCACCAGGTGTCCAGAGACCACATTATAACAAAAATACATTTTGGACTAAACTAACCTATAACAATAACCACCCATTATAATAACCTTTATCAGGCTCTTACAGTATAGCAAGCAGCTCCCTGACATGTAGATACAACATATTACCTTTAGTTTAGTTTTGATTGACGTCTCTTACTATTGTTTACAGAGCAACAATCTACTTTCGACCTAAACAAGTATTAACAGAGGAAAAATGGGTACTTTCCATGACAAAACTGAGAGCGCCTTAATGTTTAACTATGTTCAAAAGTTAAAGATATGTAAACAGGCTTGGGTAGATAGCTCCAAATAGCATTCAAGCAGAATTATTCTCCCTGAACCCTCACCACAGCAAACTAAAACAGCCAAAGTATATGAGTAGCCTAATAAAGTAAAGGTGCCATAGCATAAGAATTAATACCAAAATATAGAAAGGACTGAAAACTTAAACAAAAATAATCATAAGCCTCTAAAGAAACAGTTGTAAGCAAAATTATGATTATGATCATGAAGTAACTAAGAATTACATGTAAAAAGGAAAGATTAAATGGCACAGACACAGTCTATGAATCTATTAAATCTACAATTTCTTACCTCTGATACAAGTTCCGCTCCCTTACAAGGATGACATTTATAAAGAGAATAAGCATCATATGAATCAATGTCCCAAAAGCCTGTACCATTCGTTTTATTGTGGCAACAAATGTTTTAGTATATGCTGGCTCCATGACTGTGTGTCTGTGATTTTTTAAAACATTGTGTAATTTGTCTTCACATGTTGGTGCTTATTTAGGACTTGTTTACTTAATGTTGCGAAAAATGAGAATGAGGCATCTGGACATCAGCCACAACCAAAAATGATCATGTAAGTTACTGGGGTCACCTTTTATAAATGACAGACACTGGTATAAACAGCTTTAATAGCTGATTATTGACGAAACGTACAATTTTATGAGTACTATTTAAGTAAAACTTTTATTTGTTAGTTTATTTTATTTTATGAACATGTATGACCGCTTGCAACTTGGCTAACCAGTTTTTGACGTTAACATCCCAGTGCATGATGCTAGCTAGCAATTCAGGCTAACTCACTAAACGAATAGTGAGATCCCAATATCTCTGTTTACATCTAAAATAAAAAACAAGGTTTCTCTACATCACGTGAAATAAACTGCATAATCATCACTGACCATTTAACTACACTGTGTCTCTGACTGGATCTCAGTAAGGCCCTGTGTACCCTGCAAGGTCAATATGGCACGGCTGTGTACGCTACCGGTTAAAATAGCCGTACTTTGACAATAAGCCTATTATTATGTAAAGCACAATAACTTACGTTCCTGCTGGCGTTGCCCCTCAGAACGTTAGATATGATTGTTAGCATCTTTCTCATGCTATTTTAACGCAACTAATCAGATAACGACCTCCTTCAACCCTCCTCTCTGACAGAAAGCACCAGACCCAGCAAACAGGATTTGCGCCCGCTTGCGCCGCTGCCGTTTCGATGCTCATTTGGTTGGAAATACTGCCACCTGTTGGTCAGAGGATAGAACAGGCAGGATTTCTCAATCCTGCTACTACACATTTTTATTCAGTTTGGATGTCTTACAACAGAATCACTTTATTAAAGACCTGATCAGTTTTAGATAACATGGATGATGCACAGTAGTATGGATCCCCAGGAACAGGACTGAGAAATACAGCTTTAGAACAGTAAACATGGTTGAGCGAGTAAACTCTGTCACTGTTTTCCTCTTTTAATCTAAAAGCATACTAACGCAATGTTTAGACATTGTTTGTTTTTTTGGGCCAACACAAGGCTTATATGAATCCAGTGACACACACCGAAAGTAGTTGCGGTTCACACACAAGGTCTTGTCTTGCGCACACTTGAGCGTGCTTAGACAAAATATTAAATTGCCGTGTATTACCTCAGTAATGCATGATAGCACAAAAGAAACCAAAAAGTATACTAATTTTAATAAATCTGAACAATCTCACTTGGAATCCAAAGAAAGTTTTGTTGCTAGGAGGTTGCCTTTTCATAGCTCAACATTCTCTTGTGTTTCAATAGGTATCAACTTAGTCTAAGTTGTTTCTCTTAAAGCAGACTGGGGGAAATGAAAATCGTTAAAGTTGTTCAAATAGATTTTAAGTATTCTAAGTATTAGTCTCTAATAATGTTGAGATATGATTGTAGACTTGTAGACAAATCTGAGCTCAGGCTGTGATATTGTTGAGATCTGTCGGAACTCTGAGATGTAGTAGCAAATTTTCCATTTGCTCTTCATTTAATCTCGTTAATATGATAATTAGAATAAAAAGAAATCATCTGTATCTTTTTCATGCTTTTGGGAGGCCCTGTTTATATTACCCAAATAAGGTACAGCATGTTTATGTTGCGCACACAACGTGCAAAGTAAACATAAATGACCTTTAGCAATAAAGCACTGTCAAAAAACTGTTAAAATTGTTATTGTCTTCTCGTGGTTGGGACATGTGGTGCCACAAAACCATTTTGCTAAGAGCATGACAAACTGTTACCCCACTTCAATATCTAACGTTAAATGAATTGTCAGATACTATGCATGATTTCAGGGAAAATATTTTATATTTTTGATAGACTTTATTTTGTATTTTCTGTCAGACTGTTCCGTAAATGTCACCATACACATTACGATTCATATCTAAAGCACCTTTTCCACGTCTTCCTCTTTCGAACCAGCTTTATTGAGGCCACGTTTGTCGTTTGCCGGAAGTGACGAAAGCAGAGGACCGATGGCGGCTCACAGTTAGCTCCCGGATATGTTCTGCAACAAATTTGATGGGGCCTGATTGGACATTTTGCACACTTGGTCATTTGTCTGAAGTGTTGCGATTAACATCGAAGCCGTCGAGCACAATAGTCGTGAATGCAAACAGGAAAAATCTGTTGTAGAATCGTGTTATCCAGGGCTAGCTGGCTTGCCAATGATACTCAAGTCCAGTTAGCCTTTGATCGCAAAGGTTTGTTTGTATGCGTGTCTGCACACTTTAGGACCGCGAAAAACCCCGCCAACGTCGTTAGAAAGTCTGGCGATTTTGTGACAGTAGCTGGAAAGTGCATCCGAATTAACGATAGCTAACGTTAGGTGCTTTGGTTTGGCTAACACCGCTCGAGTTACTTCAGAAAGCAGAGGGAAGTGGTTAGCCGATCTAAATAGCTGTATCCGTAGTTCAAGTTCAAGCTGTTTTGAAGTCATTGGTCGCTAGTGGATGCTTTGAGTCTTTTCTATGAGTCACCGTTGCCCTCCACTTTCAACATGTTGAAAACGCGTCAATGTTTACTCGGGATTCGCAACTTCCTTGGAGTGACATCTAGGATATGGAGTTTCTTTTTATATATACTCAGAAAGCATCTACGAACGGTAAGAGTGCCACTCTGTTTTTAACATCTGTCAGTGTCAGTATAAGTATAACAATTTTAACATCTGCCAGTGTGACCTTTCATTTGTTATAAAAAGCACCTACATGCTTCTTTTTGAGCATACATGTCTTCATAACTGTTTACAAGCTTCTAGTGTTATAAAAGTAAACCGTGCTTTTGTGCCTCGAAATTGTTTACTATAAACTGCAAATGTAATGTTATGGCACTCCATACACCAATAGGCCTTATAAATATAATTAAATCGATGGTTCCTGATAAAGTTGCTTTATGTTTGGCTCAGTGTATTAAAACATGAATTCAATCTCGCCTCAGTTGTGATTATGCCCGCTTTCAACTGCCCTGCTTTAACTCCTGTGTGTTTATGATGCTGCTGTGTTTGTCCTTACTGCATTGGACTCTGGACATCTGATATATGTCTAACTGAACCAAAAGTATCAAAGTACAATAAGCTCACTAAATACTCATATGCTTTTGACTTTCCTAAACATTTGGTTATTTTAGGAGTAATTCTATGCCAGACCTTACAGACAAATCATGATTAACATTACTGTTGTTTTTGTATGATGATTTACTGTTATTAAACAAACAAGTAGTTAGTAACAACTACATGCACATAAATTAAGCAGGTTTTTATTGGAGTTACCGTGGTCCACTTGCCTATCTATTACATGTTTTGACAGCTGGGGGAGGGACTATTAATAGTTCAACAGTACTAGGAAGATTAATGTCTGCGACATGATGTCCTATTCTGAGCTTTGCCCTGTGATAATAATGGTCAATGAAGAAGAAATTTCAGAGAGAATGATGGATAATGAAAATAGGCAGAATTCTGTGGAGCATCTCTGTATTCTCTGTGAGTGTGCCCATGCTGACGTACTGGAGCTTTTTGGAGATATAGGCTGACGACGTGCTGATAATATTTAATTGATGTTTGGAGCAATGATGCTGTAACTGAAAATATTTTATATAACATGTTTAAAATTGTGTGTTGTAAGGTTAACTATTGCTGCAACCCCTACGTGTTTGTTTTGCGTGCATAAATAATTTTCCTCACTTTTGTCTTTTACAGATAATCCAGTACCAAACAGTGCGTTATGACACATTACCTCTTTCTCCTGTTTCCAGAAACAGACTCAGTAAGTTCTCTTACACATTTACACATGTTATTTGATGTTCGGTCCACTAGGGGAGCTTATAACCACATCTGGATTCAATGTTGGGGCATATTTTTATGATTTAACTCAATTTTACTTCGGTTTGTAGCATTTATTGTTCTGTAGTGTATTCTTGTTCTTGCTATTCTACATGCAGTAGTCCTAACCTGTGATTTTCAGGCTGTGATCTCTTAAATTAACTTTTTTTTGTTTAACTTGACAAGTTTATGCTTTCTTACCAAACTGAAATAAAGTATATTATGAGATAGACCAAGATGCCATGTTTGTGTTGCTTTAGATTCAGTGAAGAGAAAAATCTTAGTCCTGGATCTGGATGAGACTTTGATTCACTCTCACCATGATGGTGTCCTTAGACCTACAGTGAGGCCTGGAACACCACCAGACTTTATCCTGAAGGTACACACACCTACTTCTAAATAATGGTTGTTGTTGATGTCTACAAACAAAGTTGTTTTAGAGGCAGAGCAAGTCATCTTCTTATGATGGAAGATAATGAATCATTGTAAACAAACTGAGGAGTAGTGTACAATATGACAATAATAATGTGTGTTCATAAAGTAGATGGGTCTATTTAGTTTCATAATGATTTTATCAACGTTTTCTTGTCCAGGTGGTAATTGACAAACACCCGGTCAGGTTTTTTGTCCATAAAAGGCCACACGTCGATTTCTTTTTAGAAGTGGTGAGTGAACTCTCTCTGTTCTCTTTTAGCGACATTATTTACAAGCAAACTAGTAAGTTATTTTCCGCTGAATATAGTGTTTTAAAGCAACAACATAAACACACTTTACTGCGCATGCACGCTTTAATAGAATTTAACTTCCGGTACACATCCACAAACAATATAGTGCCTGATAGTTCTGATAACAAGCAAAAGAAACTGAGAAGAACCGTGTCCTGCCTTAACTTGCCTCGCCAATGTCCCATGCGTTTTATTTAAAGGAGTGGTTGACCTTCAAAATTAAAATTCTGTCAACAGAATTTTCCTTTTGAAGGTAAACCACTCATTTAAATGGGACAAAGTTTCTGATAAACATTTTATTTAATAAAATGAACATACAATAAAATTCAACCAATTGTTTATTTAATACAATTATACAATAACATAATAATATGAATAATATGTGTGTAAATTAAAAAAAGTTATAGTATTAGCCACTAGCTAGACCGATAAACAAATACAAATCAGAAGTTATCTTCTGTCCAGCAGCGTGCGTCAGATGAAACGTCTATAGATTAAGCCATTTTACATTTGTTTTGGACACTAGCTATATTTTAAACAAATTTGCTCATATGCTAATAAGTATGTGTGTCATGTTGTTTTGTATATGTTAGGTTAGCCAATGGTATGAGTTGGTGGTGTTTACAGCTAGTATGGAGATTTATGGATCAGCTGTAGCAGATAAGCTTGATAACAACAGGGGGGTCCTAAAAAGAAGATACTACAGACAGGTAAAGCCCACTGCGTTACGACATTTTTAGGTTTTTTCAATGCCTACTCTTAAAACAGACATTGTTAAATGATCCAATAGAATCATGTATCTGATTTTCTCTCCCTGTTAAAGAGAGAGTTTGTCCAAAAATGTAATTTCTGCTTGTTCACCATCATGTTGTTCAAGCCTTTGTGACATGTTTTTCCTGTTAAACACAATTTCAGATATTTTGTGTCCATACGATGGAAGTGTATGGGGGGCAATGTTTTTTGGTTACCAACATTCTTCAAAATCGTATTTTTGTGTTCTGCAAAATGAAGTCATACCGGTTAGAATGACATGTGGATGAGCAAATAATGAATATTGTTTTTAGTGAACTATTCTTCTAATTGATATTTTTTTTTTTTTAGCATTGCACTTTGGATCTAGGGAGCTACATAAAAGATCTTTCTGTAGTACACAATGATCTCTCCAGTATAGTTATTCTAGACAACTCGCCAGGAGCTTATCGAGGTCATCCAGGTAAGAGATGATGCATCTGAGTGTAAAGTATCAAGAGATTCTGATTTTCTATATTTGAAGGTAAAATCCTCGTCTCCATCTTAACAGACAATGCAATTCCCATAAAGTCGTGGTTCAGTGACCCAAGCGACACTGCTCTTCTTAACCTGCTCCCAATGTTGGATGCATTGAGGCAAGTAGTTGACATTATAGCAAAACTGTATGAATGTCACTTTTCTTTCCTGTTGTAAAAAAGTATATTTGTTAAATTGACAAATAATATGTAAATGTGTAGAATGTAGAAACAACTAACAATGAAGATGAATCTCTCCCATGCTGTTTTATGTTCTAAATATAAATTTTAAAGAATTTATTATTAACAGTTAATAATAACTGTTGAGTTCTACATTTTTGCTATTTCAGACCGTAGGACAGATGTACGTTGTATTTATCAACTAACCAAGGCATTTATTTTTATGAAAATATATTTTTGACCCTGATATTAGTTCTGGAACTGCTCTTCTTTTTTACAGCCAGAATCAATATATGATAATATTTCAAGATTCTGTGTTTTTCTCACTTTGTAGGTTTACCTCAGATGTTCGCTCCGTCCTCAGTCGAAATCTCCACCAGCACCGGCTCTGGTGATCATATCTGCGGCTGGTCTTATCTGGCCTCTGTTTTTACATGGCTCTACTCGCTCGGTGTTAGCATCTCCTTTGCTGGAACTGTCAGCTTCTCATCATTACAATGATTCATATGGACTCCTCTAAGGAAAGACATGGGAGGACATAAAGGATATAATGTGGAGATAATGGAGAAGCTATTACAAATAAACTCAGATCAAATGGAGAGTCCAGCATTTTTTCTTGTATTGTTTTTCCCTTAAAAAATGGAATTTCTGCTTTACAGTTGTTGGATTCAACGCATGCATGTTTTTCTGTGGGAATGGAGGAGGATGCTTGTGATTTCCATTTTTACCTTACTTTTTAAAGTTAGGATTTGGTGAACAAGATATAACTTCCAGTCCTTTTCCACACTTCGTTAGCACTTACTTCCCCTTTCTTCAATATATCATGTTTTTCGTTTAGTATGACCCAAGCTGAAGTGGTCTATTAACTTTCTCGTCCACTCATTCTCTCATATTCTTCCCTTTTTCTGTCTGCCATCTCAGGAATCTGAGCTGTTACTAACAGTATTCTGTGGTGGAAATGATCTTTAAGAACAGCAGGAGGGAAAACAACAGTTCATTATTACCATTATTACAGCTTATGGTATTTTTTGTCTTTTTTTTTTTAACTGGCTCATACAGTATGTGGAACCTTGGATGAATAAGATAGGTTATATCATCTGTTTCAAAGACACTTTTTAGAATTTCTTCAATATGGATACAGCAGGCGTTGACTGAGAGACACTGAACCACAAAGACTGTTATAACTAAAAAAATAAAATGGAGCCTTTTGTCAACAACTGAATTTACAGTGTCTTCAACTTTTTTGAGCATTTTGCATTTTAGGATGACGTGTCACAACATGCACAATGTTCAAACTCATAACAATTTCTCATTCTATTGAATTGCATATCCTGCATTTTATTGTGTTCTCTGTGATGTTTTTTTTTTCAAAGCACTGAAACTTAATCTTGAACGTGTGAATGTTTTAGATTTTCTGTTTACAGCGATAAGAGGAACTATTTAACACTGTTGGTGTTTTAAAACCAGATTTCATTCAGACTGTAATAAGTTCTCCTGCATGATATTCCTATATTTTGCACAATCCCTTATTTACACAATCCAGTTTTATTATAAAACCGACTTCCTACTGATGAAAAGCAGACCTTAACGGAATAGTTAACCTTGTAAATGACAATTCTGTTATTATTTACATGCCCTCTTTTCATTTAAAATCTGTGTGACTTTCTTTGCTGCAGAACACAAAAGAAGTTATTTGAAGAATGTTGTTTACAGAAAATTGTTGTTCCCCATTGGTTTTGTGTCCACACCATACCATATAAAGTCAATGGGGACCAACGGTTTGTGTTTGCCAACATTTTTCTAAATATATTCTTTTGGATTTACAGAAGAATGAAAAGCACACTTGTTCACAGGGTGAATAAATTGTGAAATTATTTTAATTTTGAAGGTGAACTATTGCTTTAACAAAAACTATTTCACTTTAGGTACTGTTTTTAATTTACAAGTAATATGGCCCGACATTTATTCTGCATGCATTTCATGAATGAGGCCCAGTTTGTTCGGAGATGTGTACTATTGGAGTTGTGCCACATTTGGTAAATTGCAACCAATTTTTTTCTAAATTGGCTTGATGTTAATTATATCTCCAAATGTGTTTTCTCTGTGCACAAACAAATGTCTTAAGGATCCTCAAAGTGATTTATGGCTTCCCATAGAGTTCCCAGTGTTTGTGTTGAGATTATTATAAAATTATATTTTATCTGCAGTTTCCAAGCCACGTCCTGCTATTTGAAGCAGTGCTGGGGTTTGCAAACACTATTGTTTTTTACCCTCTGCCTTCTGTGCTTATGTGTTCTTGTTAGCCATTGTCCTTTGAGATGAATGTGTGAAGGCATACAAAAAGTTTCAGTGCTTAATATTAAAGCTTCACAGAGAACCACATGTTATTGTATAATACATTGAAAGGTTTGTTTTGTTTGTTCCTAAGTCATCACTCTCATTTGTGGTCCCTCAAAATCTTGAGAGAAGCATGAATAAGGTTCAATAGGTAATATATCTCCCTTTCTGTCTTAATAGAAACCAAATAGATACACTGTAAACTGATAAAAAAAGTAATCCCAATTGCTTGTCTATTACAATAGGGTTACCGAGCAGTGTGTAATGTGTCTTAACCTTGGTTGTAAAAAAGAACTTTATAGACACTTTATAGTTATATGATGACATAGACATAACATACTATACTGTTTTCCCTGAGTGGCCAAGGCAAGTTCAGTTTAAAGATGTGAAGCAGTTTTTCCATTTTTGCACTGCAAAAATTACCTGATTTGGTCTGTAATTGCTCTTTTATGTTTTTCTGTTTTGCAGCTATTTGATATGCCCATATTTGAAATGATAAAATTACCATTTTACAGTTTACCAACTACAGGGAAAGACCCACTTGGTAATCAGTGTTGGGTGTAACTAGTTACTGAGTAATTAGTTACTGTATTTTAATTACTTTCCCCTTGAAAAAGTAAAGTAAGGGATTACTCATATGTTTTATGTAATTTAATTACAGTTACACTTAAACTAAATACTTTGTTAAATATATGCGTGTGCAATAGTGTAATTGACATCAGAATTCAAAGTCTTACTTTGAAATCTGTGCTCACATTTGTAATACTTTGGTCGGTTAATAATATTATTTATTTGAATGAATTAAATAAGCCGTTTCATGTCTATCCTTGAATCACTTAACTAATCAAAGTCGATGTAGGATATAGAAAGTAATTAGTAATGAGTAACTAAATACTTTTTGGACAGAGTAATTTGGACAGTAATCTAATTACACTATTGAATATGTAACGAGTAACTAGTAATTAATTACTTTTTCTGAGTAACTTACCCAACACTGTTGGTAATACATGCTCTATGGATCGCACAGCATAATATTTTAAAGATATGTGCCTTGATCACAATAGTCATGGCTTATGAATTTAACCTTGTATGATTTGAATCCACACAGCTTCTGGAACCCAATAATTGAAAAAGTGTTTTCTCAAGTAGTGCCACGTAGAGCAGTTTGCGGCAGACGTCATTACGTATGTGACATGCGCCTCCTCTCTTGTTCCGTGTTATTGGATATCCCTCCGCCCTCCAACGCAGTTGTCAAAAACGCCTTGGTAATTTGTAAACATCGTCGACGACCGATATTCTTGGAGACTATTCAGATCTCCCAGTCCGTGACAATGAAGTTTATGTACAAAGAAGAACATCCCTTCGAGAAGAGACGGTCCGAAGGGGAGAAAATCAGAAAGAAGTACCCGGACAGAGTGCCTGTGAGTCAGGAAAATATGAGTTGTTTTTGTTCAAGGCCCTGCTGCATTTACAGATAACCTAAACCTGTCGAGGTATTACACAATGACAACGCTAATATACAAACCCTTAAAAACTTTAACGTTTCTCTTAAAATCACAGATGTGACACAAATACACGATTATTCGTAAATTATTTTAGTCGTTTTTTAAGATGTCATTCAAAGATGGCTAACGTTAGCTTGTTACCGTCATTTAGCTAACGTAACGTTACTGTCTCAGGGCGGATTAACGTTACTAGCATTGTTTAAAATACGGCCAATTAATTCATTAAGATCTCTTTTCTAAGGTTGTTTTTATTATTCTTATATTTTTATTTAAGTTATTACGTGTTAAATGTAACGTATATAAGAACCTGTCAACCTTTGTGTGACGTTACTGCGCATCTGAATTCAAGTGAGTCTGGTTTCGACAATCTAGGTTAAATGACTAAGTTACAATATAGTATAGTACATAATATAACATTAGTATGACATCACACAAGGTTTTTGGTCTTTTGTATGGTTAAAACATCGAACTTTGGGAATGAACCCTAAACTGGGGAATACCCTTGTCTGTAATTTCGTTATGCTGGTGAGAGATGCAGTTGTTTTCACATGACAAGCTGTGGTTATTGTTATCTATATTAGCTCTCACTTGTTTTTGACAGGTGATCGTGGAGAAGGCCCCCAAAGCCAGAATAGGAGACCTGGACAAGAAGAAATATCTCGTCCCTTCTGACCTCACAGGTAATATTTTCTTTCAAAATAAACATTCTCATACATTAGTTTTAATAAAAGTGAAAATTATTGATACTGAAGATTTACTGACATTTTATTATATTGTTGAAGTGGGTCAGTTCTACTTCCTTATTCGAAAAAGGATCCACCTGAGGGCAGAGGATGCTCTTTTCTTCTTTGTCAACAATGTCATTCCACCCACATCAGCCACTATGGGGCTTCTGTACCAGGTACATCTTGTCTCCTCCTATCATTAGTTGTACTCTATTAGTGTATGATATATGTGACCCAGTCTTTGAAAACCAGGCTTAAGTCTCAAAATCTAAAAAGAGAAAATTTGCATTAAAGTTTGATTTCAATCAATAATTTCATTACTATTTTAATTTTTGACATGGCCTTACTCAGAGTGTTATTTACATTATTTTTTATGCTTTTTTATGTAAATGACAGTAAATCATAAAAAATTACACATATGATTGTTTGGGGATGCAAGATGTTTTGTGTAAACTTATATTTTTGCAGCAGATTATTTATATTATTGAAATCATCTCTAAATGAAGTCTTTATATCTGTGTTTTAGGAGCACCACGAGGAAGACTTTTTTCTTTACATTGCTTACAGTGACGAAAGCGTCTATGGGGGCATACAGAGAGATGTGTAGCGGATTTCCTCACAATTACACTATCCATCATTAATATAAAATGATCAATATATTAGGACACATGAAGTGTACATGTTGAATGCACTTTCATATCTTCTTCCTAGACTATTTATGTTTATCTCATTTGTACTCTATGCTGCCTTGATATTGATTCATCTTACCCAAAGTTCCCTGCAGTCTTGCTTTTTGACCTGATACATCATTTATCTTGGTCTGTTTCTGTAAATTTGTGATACATGTATCCCAAAAGCCTATTCAATGTTCCACACGTCTCTGCTCCTTTTAACTTTCCTTATTTTTTCT
Organism: Triplophysa dalaica; assembly: GCF_015846415.1. NCBI lineage: Eukaryota > Metazoa > Chordata > Actinopteri > Cypriniformes > Nemacheilidae > Triplophysa > Triplophysa dalaica. Next base: position 16,467,990 of record NC_079545.1, read on the forward strand.
GTGCACTGGCATATATTATAAAGCTGCTTTGTTATTCTAGAATCTTTATTGTTAAATGTAATTTTCAACCACCATATTTGCACAGACCAAAACCACTGGACTATCATACCATATATTGTTAAGTTTGTGTGTGAGTGTGTTTGTGTACCATGGCCAATAATTATTATTTTTAAATAGATTGGAATAACTCTATTTCAATAAACAGATTTCAAAGATTTCAAATCAGCTTAACATATTGGAGGACATTGCTTTTATTTCTTCATTTTATTATTACCATCATTTTTTTCTGGTTGATTTAAGTGATCTGTTGATGACTTGAGTGATTTTTTTGTTTTTTTCCTTTTCCTTGAAAGCTATAATTGTGGTGTCACCACCAATTTTAAACTTGCCAACATTATAAATCTGATGTAAAACTTCTTCCTGTGTGAGTCTTTAATGAAAGGTAACTACTGCTTTTCACAGGTCTGGTGATGTCATAACTAATATTTCTGCTTTCGAAATTTGTTTGATCACAGAATTTAAAAACAAATTTGAACCATTAAACACAGTGGACTTTGTAAGAATGTCAAGGGTATTAAAGTCCTGCTCAATTGGGCCCATTGTGATTTATTTTAGAGAACGAATACTGTAACTACAGACTAAGAATGAATACTTTGATTCGGGAAGAATTAACTTTTTTCCAGATATATCAAACATACAATGCTTATAACATAATATCACATAACATGTTACATGACAGGAATTTTCCTTTGGATTAGCGTCTTCTAAATGCGTAATGAAGACACACCCACACCGGAAGTGCGACAACTGAGTTTTCTGACATTTTCATTTTGGTCAATAACTGTCAGTTATTTGTGTTTTCTTTATGGATATTCTTCAAACAAGCTCAGTATACTTTTAATCTCGGAAACGGACAAAAGTGCGTCACATGAAAATTTCATTGCGAGACTTTCTTTCTATTGCCTGATTTTTTTGCTAGCTAAGCTAACTTAGCTGACTGAGCTGTCACATGAGCCGTTAGCCTGCTAGCCTAATACTTATGTGTTAATGCAACACACTGGAAGTCAGTATTATTAAAATGACTATGTCTGAAATCATGTCTATGGAAGATTCATTTTACGGACAGATTTAATGAATAACGTTAGACTGTCAACGCCGTCGTCGGGCTGCTGCAAGCATAGCTAGTTAGCGAATGAAAAAGGCATCCCACTATATTTATTTGCAAATTTATTACGTTAGCGTTCATTTGTTTTTCAGAATACCACCTTTTTACTGTTAATACTTTGCTCTCATTCGTAGTCTTTGGTTTTAAGATTTAATATGGTAAGTTGGTGTGATCAACGTCGGCAAGGCTCGTCAACTTTTTGACAGCTGCTGCTTTGGTTGTGTTGTGATGTCTCTATCTAGACTTGTCGAAAATGTTGACATTTTGACATTATGACTTGTTTGTCTTACAGCAAAGCATGTTATCGCTTCTTATTAGTATAATATTGTTGTTAAATAATTGCCTGACTTTCAGTTCTTGAAATGTTTCTCACTGTGACTGTACCAACGGTGGTCGGGACAGTAAAATCTGAATCTCTATGAGGAAGTCAATGTAGTGAGAGAGATACTGATATTTGTGATATTTGTCTTTTTGAAATATATTTTCATCTGTACTGTAGCTGGCACCACCAGTTCACACCATCATGCCGGCTCTTCTGGATAGGCCCAAATTGTCCAATGCAATGGCACGTGCCTTACACAAGCACATTATGAGGGAGAGGGAGCGGAAGAGGCAAGGTGAGATCTGAAATCGTTGTGTAAATTGTGTCTGTTGAAGACTGATTTTAAATATTTAATCTCTATTCAATTGTTTTTTTTTCAGAGGAGGAAGAGGTTGACAAAATGATGGAACAGAAACTTAAGGAGGAGGAAGAGAGAAAAAGGAAGAAGGAGATGGAGGAGAGGATGTCTTTAGAAGAAACTAAAGAGCAGGTCTGTTGATTGATCTACTTTAAAGATGGAGTTTGTTATGTTGGTATGGGTTATTACTGTACCTATTCATATTACTTTTTTCATTGTTAGATTTCCTTAAGAGACACTGTGTTTCATTTATAATAATAACAGTAAACTTGACTATTTGTGATTCTTAATCAAAGCTCTTTCTTTCTCATTCTTCAGATTTTGAAGATGGAGGAGAAGCTGCAGTGTCTTCAGGAGGAGAAGCACCAGCTCTTCCTGCAGCTGAAAAAAGTCCTTCACGAAGAAGAGAAACGACGACGGAAGGAACAGAGGTAAAGAACAAAGAGCGATGAGATTCAGATATTTCACAATTATTTCACCTGCAGGAATTAAACCTTATTCAATGACATTTAAACTATATAACTTAATGATGACAAGCGAGATACACATAATTGCTTCAAACAATATTTACTCAACTAAAATCTACTTAAAATTGACATTGTTAATTATTTAATAAACACATGTTTTTATTACATAATACACTAATTAACATCTATTCTCTGCTTGATCTGACAAATTGGTAGTTATATTACTTTACTTTGATAAATATGTGCACAGTGACATGACAACTCTGACTTCGGCAACATACCAGTCCAACATGGCCATCCACACAGGACAGCACCTTATCAGCATGCAAGGTGACCCTCATAAGCAACCCCTCAAAAGAAAGAAATGTGTTGTTTATGAATCAAGAATCCCCTTACAACTTTGAATTGCCTATAAATATTCTTTTCGTAGGAGGCCAGGTGAGTCATGGGCGACCTGGTCCTCTTCTGGGAGAACGAAGCAAACAGCTCTTTCAGTCACCGGTCATCCCAGTGAGTGTGACTGTTGAATGTAACGATAGTGTATGGTTGTATTTCAAATGTATGCTTGTGTATGTTTATTTAAAAGACGTGTGATTTGCCCCTCTGCAGACGCGCCATTTCCAGTCTCAGCCTGGATATAGTGCAAGTGGAACAGAGCATGGACAGTACTCTGGAGCCCAGCCTACTCACAGCCCGTACGGAGTCACCCAACCACAGCATACATCACCTTTTGCTTCTGCTCAGCCGGTGCCAGCCAGCTATGCCAGTGGTTCACAACTCAGAGGTATCATGTTTTATTTGTCAGATGATTTTTGCAAGAATCAAAAGGTTCCAATTGTGTTCATCTTCATGTTGTCTGTGATTTTTTTGTTTCAAGGTGCATCGGCATTTCAGGCCATGCAGTATTTGCCCCATCAGCAACAGGGCTATGCAGTTCACAGTCACTTCACGTCACAGCAAGGTGTAAAATCAATATTACCTTTTTTAAGCATTAATTTATGAGGTTCCATTTTGAAACGTTCAAAGGATTTTTGAAGGAAAAGTTCACCCAAAAATGAAGATTTTGTCTTCATTTACTCATTCTTCAGTTGTTCTAAATCTGTATGATGATTTTCATTGTACTGAAGAGTGAATGTAGGAAAGCAAACAGGTCTGGTGCACTTTTGACTACTGTTTGGATGCAAACATTCTTCCAAATATCTTTCTCCGTGTTCATTAGTTGATTTGGGACAACTCGTGGGTGAGTAAATGAGGATTATTTTTGGGTTAACTCTAACTTTAAGGCAGATGTTTAGAAAAAGTATGATCTAGATTTTAAAGCAGGTCTTTTATTACATCTGTATTACTTTCTCATCCATCGATTTGGTCAACGTTACCTTTTCACTCTCACTCTCTTTCATCTCTCTTCCAACTCTTTGCTCATCTGCTTTTATGCTTTTCTCTATCCTGGCATCCTCTGCAGGATATATTCCCAGCGCTGGGATCCCTTTGCAGAAACAGCTGGAACATGCAAACCAGCAGTCCGGCTTCACAGACTCTGTAAGTAGGATTTTTATAAAAATACATTGTGATCCGTTAGAAAGAGTAAGCTGTTTTCAATGGTCCCTTGTCTCTGTGTGAATTTATTTGCTAATGTGATATTCAGAGTCCTCTGAGGCCCATGCATCCCCAGGCTCTACATGTCAGTGGTGGCGGTTTGCTGCAGTCTCCTTCCATTGCTGTCCAGATCTCTCCTGGCAAGGTAAGAGCCAAAATATTTTTCTGATTGATCCTGGCGTGTTGTCAAAAAAAAAAAATATATATATACTGTGTATACAAATTCTTGACAAACAGAATTCTGATACTCTTGCTAATCCTTGGGCTCAATAGTACTTTTGCTGTGATACTGTAGTAAAGCCATTTGTGATTGACTATTTCTTTTTTGTTTTCGGGCAGTCTGGCTTACCATATGCACACCCATCAAGGCCAGCTTCTCCAGGCGCATTCACTCACAGCACACCCACACAACAAGCACATGCAGTACGTTTTCTCAGAACTAAGAGACCACACCAGATTTGTTTTTAATCAGCATTTGTTTTGTGACAATTCCAGTCCAGTCTGAATTTTAACAAACCGCAGGCATGACACAAAGTCACCCAACAGCAATGTGAAAGACTGAGAGCTTGTCTAGATGCATTAAAGTTGTGAAAAATCTGGTTTATTTCATTATATAATGATTTTTGAACTAATTCTAACGTAAAACGTTAGTATTGTGTTGTTAAAACATGAATATGAACTTGCTTTCTTTGCAGTATCCAAGGTCTGCAAACATTGCATCTTTTTTGTTGACCAGTTTGTCTCAAATAAAAAAACTATATTTTCATTGGAATTTAGGAGAAATATTGTCACTAGTTCACAGAATGAATATTTGTATTTTAATAATGTATCTATAAATAGTAAATTCAGAAAAAACTGAAAGTTGAAAATTTTTACTGTATGTGTGTATATATATTTGATTGCATGATGGATGTGTGTAAAAGATATCGGTCTACCTTAAACTTTTATCTCATGAGGTATCTTTCTGTTTTCTTTTTTAACAGGCTACATTTCAGAGCTCTTCTCAACCAACCCCTCGCCACACCTACCTCTCCCACTGCCAATCAGGGCAGAGATTTTATCATCACAGCAAATAGATATCATCTTCATTGATCAACTTGCTTGACATTGGAGACAAGACAAGATCCATCCATGTGATGGAAAGCTCAAAGCAACACAGCACACATAGCTTGGCAACAAAGTGTTATGATTTAGAACACATGACTGTGTTACTGTCACAAGCACCTTTTTTCTCTGCTAGACCTCCCTTTTTTACAGGGTACATGATGTTTACCTAAATATTACAGTGGGATGTGTCAGAATGCTTATTTTCTATTTATTTGAAAGCACCAGTGCCAATGCTAGTAGCATCTATTTAAAAAAAAAAAAACTAAACTAGAAACAAAACAGAATATTCTGTTGTCACGTTTTTTAACAGACCTCCCACTCAGGGCTGTCTCTAATTTACATCATTTATGCACTTCCCATATATTCAAGCAACCACATGAAATTAGTATTTTCATGATTTTAAAATTGTTAATGCAATGTTTAGCCAACAAACTGAATGTACATAAATTGCACTTAGAATTTAAAATTAATTATGAAATTCTGTTAAACAGAGTTTGTAAACATAGTAATAAATAGTAAATATATATATATATATATATATATATATATATATATATATTGTTCTTTTAAGTGTTGTCTATATACGAGTTGTGATCTACCTATGTAAAATATAACTTGTATCTAGCAGCCAAACAACTAAATATAAAGCACATTTTAATACATGCAGCTGTTTCTATTCGCTTAAAGCACCTCTACATTTCAAATGACCGCGTCTTTACAAATTCTTAGAACGGAGATCCAGAGGGAAAATCAATTCATGAAGCATTTACGTAAAAAGCGGCACTGTTCTTTGAACATATTTAGGTTTTATTAGGAAAAATATGACCTAATATATTTAAGGAGATCAACTGTTAAATGCACCTGACCTGGCTGACGCGTTTTTAATAAGTTCAACAAAAATTCAATTTTACTTTAGCGCATTTCACAATGTCCATTGTTCCAAAGCCGCTTTACAGGAGAAAATAAGAAAAACACAAAAAGGTAAGACACAGCACAGTGCATGGTGTTTATAAAACAAGCAAGATCATTCTAGTAAATTATGGCCCGGTTTCACATACAGGGTTTAGTTTAAGCCCGGACTAACCCTTGGTTAAATTAGGCTATTTAAGATATTATTACAAAAATACCTTAGTAAAAAACATTACTGGTGTGCATCTTGATACAAAACTATGGCGCTGACATACTTTAAGATGTTTTAAGGCAAGTTATTGTCAGTAAGACTGCTCCAACATTCATCTAGTCTGGGATTAGCCTTGAGCCTTGTCTGTCAAACCGGGCAAATATCTAATAAATGCAGTCTTCCTATTTAGCATATTATGCATTAAATGAAAGCTTGGGTTAAAATATTTCTTTAATCTAGATTTAAATTCGGAGAGTATGTCTGATCCTCGAACAGTATCAGGAAGGCTATTCCAGAGTTTAGGTGCTTAACATGAGAAAGCTCTACCCCCTGGTGGATTATTCTAGGTGTTGTCAAAAGTATGGAGTTTTGAGGTCTTAGAGACCGTGATGGGTTGTAATGTGATTGAAGCTTTGTCAACCCAGCAAGCAATTTTGCGTCTCAAAGACGTCTAATATCCGTGCGAACATAGCCCGGACATCTAGGCTAAAACGGCAAAATTTTCTTGGTCTGACCATAGACCAGAATAGACTAGTCATCAATTATGGCCTATTAAACGACTACATGTATTCATCTAATAGGCGGTGAATATGGGTCTAGGCTAAAACTAGGCTGAATTTGGGCTGTCAGTGAAAATCTAATGGACGTCTAACCATAGCCCAAGAAAAGACTAGTCATCAAACAGTGAAAATATAAAGCTTATATATAATACGTAATTATTAAGCATAAAAAAATATAAAGAAAATACATTAAAGAAAATGACCAAACATA